>NW_026652287.1:11446599-11474099 GCF_009828535.3 Hylobates moloch | reverse complement strand
ACAACCCACTTGAGGCAGTCCGTTCTCATCCCCTTGGCAGTCCATTTTTTTGTCTAATTTTTATTTATTTATTTTTATTGAGACGGAATCACTCTGTCTGCCAGGCTGGGGTGCAGTGGTGCAATCTCAGCTTACTGCAAACTCTGCCTCCTGGGCTCAAGCCATCCTCCCATCTCAGCCTCCCAAGTAGCTGGTCCTGCAGGTGCCTGCCACCATGCCTTGTTAATTTTTACATTTTTAGTAGAGACAAGGGTTTCACCATGTGGGTCAGGCTGGTCTCAAACTCCTGAGCTCAAGTGATCCACCTGCCTCAGCCTCCCAAAGTGCTGGGATTAAAGCCATGAGTCATCACGCCCAGCCCATTATATATTTCAAAATAGCCAAAAGGACTTGAAACTTTCCCAACACATAGAAATGATAAATACGTGAGGTGATGAAAACCCTAAACACCCTGAATTGATCATTACACATTGCATGTACATAACAAAATATCACATGTACACCATAAATATGTACAAATACTATGCATCAGCTGGGCGCAGTGGCTCATGCCTGTAATCCCAGCACTTTGGGAGGCCGAGGTGGGTGGATCACCTGAGGTCAGGAATTCGAGACCAGCCTGACCAATATGGTAAAACCCCATCTCTACTAAAAATACAAAAATTAACTAGGCATGGTGGCGCGCACCTGTAGTCCCAGCTACTCGAGAGGGTGAGACAAAATTGCTTGAACCAGGAGGCAGAGGTTGCAGTGAGCCGAGATTGCACCACTGCACTCCAGCCTGGACAACAGCGTGAGATTCTGTCTAAAAAAACAACACACAAATATTATGCATCAATTTAAAAAGTTATGGCTGGGTGCAGTGGCTTACACCTGTAATCCCAGCACTTTGGGAGGCTGAGGCGGGTGGATCACCTGAGCTCAGGAGTTTGAGACCAGCCTGGCCAACAGGGTGAAACTCCATCTCTACTAAAAAAATAAAAAATTAGCCAGGCGTGGTGGTGTACACCTGTAATCCTAGCTACTCAGGAGATGGAGGCATGAGAATCTTTTGAACCTGGGAGGCCGAGGTTGCAGTGAGCCAAGATTGCTTCACTGCACTCCAGCCTGGGTGACAAAACGAGACTCCATTTCAAAAATACATTTTAAAAAATTAGTTAAAAAAAACTTCCTAATATTAGAATTCAAAGCCGGAACTTTCCAAAGTCTCAGAGATTGATCAGGACAAATTTCTTATCTAGTCCTTAAAAACAGCCCAGGTTAGCCAGGTGTGGTGGCTCATGCCTGTAATCCCAGCACTTTGGGAGGCTGAGGCAGGTGGATCACCTGAGGTTAAGAGTTCAAGACCAGCCTGGCCAACATGGTGAGACCCACCCCGCCGCCCCCCCGCCGTCTCTACTTAACATATCAAATTAGCCAGGCATGGTGGCACATACCTGTAATCCTAGCTACTCAGGAGGCAAGACTGGAGAATCACTTGAACCTGGGAGGTGGAGGTTGCAGTGAGCTGAGATTGCACCGTTGTACTTCAGCCTAGGTGACAAGAGCGAAAGTACATCTCAAAAATAAAATAAAATAAACAGGCATGGTGGCTCTTGCCTGTAGTCCCAATACTTTGGGAGGGTGAGGCAGAAGGATCGCTTGAGGCCAGGAGTTCGAGAGCAGCCTGGGCAACATCTCTGATATATAAAATAAAATAAATCCCTATTTCTACAAGAGGTCAGGGATATACTCGCTCTAAAGCCTAGCCCAATTTTGAGGGAATGATTAACGAGCCATCGTTAAGCCAGATTTATCGGAAAATTCAAAGTGGTTTCATGTTTTCCCAGCCAGAGCATTGGAGCTCATGTTTCCCATAAGCTTCTGGAACTTCTGAGCATTATTCATTCAGTATTAAAAACTAGATGATTCTCTCTCTTTTCAGGCTCTTAATGGTCTTGAACCACAAAAACAATTAAGTTGCCAGAAAACTTCTCTAGTCTTCTGGTCATTTTGAGTTCTTTGAATGAGTATTTTATTCACTGCGTGTGTATGGGGTAAAGGAAGGAAACACTTCTTCATGGTCTTAATTTGTGTCAATTAATGAATAAAACAATGGACATTTTGGTAGAGGACAAAAAGCTTTCAGAGAATGAATCCATTATCCCAAAGAAAAGAAGAGATTAATTTGTTTAGAGAGTACATTAAAGGTGCACTGAGGCTGGGCGTGGTGTCTCATGTCTGTAATCCCAGCACTTTGGGAGGTCGAGGCAGGCAGATTGCCTGAGGTCTGGAGTTTGAGACCAGCCTGCGCAACACAGTGAAACCCGTCTCTACTAAAATACAAAAAATTAGTCGGGTGTGGTTGGCAGGCGCCTGTAGTCCCAGCTACTCGGGAGGCTGGGGCAGAAGATTGTCGTGAACCCAGGAGGCGGAGGTTGCAGTGAGCCGAGATTGTGCCACTGCACTCCAGACTGAGCGACAAAGTGAGATTCGGTCTCAAAAAAAAAAAATAATAAAGCCAGGCACTGTGGCTCACGCCTATAATCCCAGCACTTTGGGAGGCCAAGGCGGGTGGATCATGAGGTCAGGAGTTCAAGACCAGCCTGGACAACATGGTGAAACCCTGTCGCTACTAAAAATACAAAAATTAGCTGGACGTGCTGGTGTGCACCTATAATCCCAGCTACTGGGGAGGCTGAGGCAGAAGAATTGCTTGAACCTGGGAGGCGGAGGTTGCAGTGAGCCAAGATCGCGCCATTGCACTCCAGCCCAGGCAACAGTGCAAGACTCTGTCTCAAAAGAAAAAAAAATGTAGATAAGCATAATAATTTAACAGTTTTTAAAATTACTATCAGGCCAGGCATGGTGGCTCATACCTTGTAATCCCTCAACTTTGGGAGGCCAAGGTGGGAGAATTGCTTGAGGCCAGGAGTTCAAGACCAGTCTGGGCAACACAGTGAAACCCAATGTCCAACTATATATATATATATATATATAGTTTTATATATATATACACACACACTATATATATACACACACACTTTCATATATGTATAAAATTATATATAACATATAAACATATAATATATACTATACAGTATATTATACAATTTATATACAATATATTTGTAAATATATAAAAACATATTTATATATACATATTTAAATCACTATCCCACATTAAATAAAACTGATAGTGGCCAGGCACAGTGGCTCATGTCTGTAATCCCAGCACTTTGGGAGGCCAAGGTGGGTGGATCACCTGAGGTCAGTAGTTTGAGACCAGCTGGCCAACATGGTGAAACCCTGTCTCTACTAAAAATATAAAAAATGAGCCAGTCGTGGTGGCAGGCACCTTTAATCCCAGCTACTCAGGAGGCTGAGGCAGAAGAATAGCTTGAACCCAGGAGGTGGAAGTTGCATTGAGCCAAGATTGTGCCACTGCACTGCAGCATGGGCAACAAGAGCGAAACTCTGTTTCAAAACAACAACAGCAACAACAACAACAAAAAACTGATAGTGGGCCGGGTGCGGTGGCTCACGCCTGTAATCCCAGCACTTTGGGAGGCCAAGGCGGGCAGATCACAAGGTCAGGAGATTGAGACCATCCTGGCTAACACAGTGAAACCCCGTCTCTACTAAAAATACAAAAAATTAGCTGGGCATGGCGGCATGCGCCTGTAGTCCCAGCTGCTGGGGAGGCTGAGGCAAGAGAATGGCGTGAACCTGGGAGGCGGAGCTTGCAGTGAGCCGAGATCATGCCATTGCACTGCAGCCTGGGCGACAGAGCAAGACTCCGTCTCAAAAAAAAAAAAAAAAAAAAAAAAAGAAAAAAACAAACAAAAAACTGACATAACACTGGATTTATTTTTAAAACGTTTAAATAATTACATATTTTTTCTTTTTACTTTTCTTTTCTTTTTTTGTCTTTCTTTTTGTTTTGAGACAGTGTGTTGCTCTGTTGCCCAGGCTGGAGTGCAGTGACATATCACGGTTTACTGTAGCCTCCACCTCCCAGGTTCAAGTGGTCCTCCCACCTCAGCCTCCTGAGTAACTAGGACCACAGCTGCACACCACCATGCCCAGCTAATTTTGTTTATTTTTTGTAGAGACAGGTCTCCCTATGTTGTCCAGGCTGGTCTCAAACTCCTGGAATCAAGCGATCCTCCAGCCTCTACCTCCCAAAGTGCTGGGATTATAGGCATGAGCCACTAAGCCAATCCATGTTTTCTCAGGTATTATAAAAAGTGATACATACTGTTTGTAGAAAACATGAAAAATATAGAAAAGGAGAACAAGATAAATCAGAAATAGCAAAACTACCATTCCACAACCCAGTGATAACTTCTATGTCATTTTGATGTATTTCCCTTTTCTTTGGTCATTGCTAAATCTCCACACACATAGCAGCGTCTAGTATGTAATTGGCATGCGATAAATATTTGTTAAATGTATTTGTTTTTAAATTTTGGTAAAAGAAGTTAAACTGCCAGCGTGGTGGCTCATGCCTGTAATCCCAGCACTTTGGGAAGCCAAGGCGGGCGGAGACGTAGGGAGACCTGTCTTTACAAAAAATAAACTAAATTAGCTGGGCATGGTGGTATGCAACTGTAGTCCTAGCTACTCAGGAGGCTGAGGTGGGAGGATCGCTTGAACCTGGGAGGTGGAGGCTACAGCAAACCATGATCCTATCACTCCTGAGGTCAGAAGTTCAAGATTAGCCTGACCAATATGATAAAACCCCGTTTCTACTAAAAATACAAAAAAAAAAGTTAGCCAGGCGTGGTGGCATGCACCTGTAATCCCAGCTACTCAGGAGGCTGAGACAGGAGACTCACTTGAACCTGGGAGGCGGAGGGTGCAGTGAGTCGAGATTGTGCCATTGCACTCCAGCCTGGGCAACAAGAATGAAACTCCATCTCAAAAAAGAAAAAAAAAAGAAAGAAAGTTAAACCAAGCAAATTTTACCATAAAATTAGGTAGAATATGGGTATCATCGTGTTAGCTTTGTATCTTTTGATTTTCAAGTTTGGGATACTGAGGAAGTACTAAAGACAGGAACAAAGCACAGGGAAAAGGTGGGGTACCCTAGGCTGAAGGGAACAGCCTCTTTAAAATCACCCATTGAGAATCTTGTTCACTGCCAGGAACAGTGGCTCATACCTGTAATCCCAGCAATTTGGGAGGGTGAGGTGGGTGGATCACTTGAGCCTGAAAGTTCAAGACCAGCCTGGGCAAGATAGCGGTACCTCCTCTCTACTTAAAAAAAAATAATAATAATTAAGATAGGCATGGTGGCACATGCCTGTAGTCCCACCTATTCAGGAGGCTGAGGTAGGAAGATCCTTGAGCCCAGGAGTTTGAGGCTGCAGTGAGCCATGATCGCACCACTGCACTCCAGCCTGGGTGACAGAGGAAGACCCCGTCTCAAAAAAAGAAAGAAAGAAAGAAAAAAAAGAATCCTGCTGTCACGGTGGCTCACACCTGTAATCCCAGCACACTGGGAGGCTGAGGCAGGCGGATCACTTGAGGTCGGGGGTTCGAGACCAGCCTGGCCAACATGGTGAAACTCCATCTCTACTAAAAATTCAAAAATAAGCCCTGTATTGTGGCAGGTGCCTATAATCCCAGCTACTTGGGAGGCTGAGGCAGGAGAATCAGTAGAACCCAGGAGGTGGAGGTGACAGTGAGACCCTGTCTCAAAAAAAAAAAAAAAAAAAAATCCTGTTCAGAGGTGTACTCTAAAACATTTAATTTCTTTCTTTCTTTCTTTCTTTCTTTTTTTTTGAGACAGAGTCTCGCTCTGTCGCCCAGGCTGGAGTGCAGTGGTGGACTCAGCTCACTGCAACCTCTGCCTCCCGGGTTCAAGAAATTCTCCTGCCTCAAGCCTCCTGAGTAGCTGAGATTACAGGCACGTGCCACCATGCCCAACTAATTTTTGTCTTTTTAGTAGAGATGGGATTTCACCGTGTTGGTCAGGCTAGTCTCAAACTCCTGACCTCAGGTGATCCTCCTGCCTTGGCCTCCCAGAATGCTGGGATTTCAAGCGTGAGCCACCATGCCCGGCCTCTTTTTTCTTTTTTCTTTAGCTTATTTTTTCAGAGACAGAGTCTCACTCTGTCACCCAGGCTGGAGTGCGGTGGCATGATTTATCCCGGCTCACTGCAGCCTTGACCTCCCAGGCTCAAGTGATCCTCTCGCCTCAGCCTCCCAAGTAGCTGGGACCACAGCCACACGTCACCACGCCCGTCTAATGTTTTTAAAATCTTCTGTAGCGATGGGTCTTCCTATTTTACCCAGGCTGCTCTCAAACTCCTGGGCTCGAGTGATCCTCTCGCCTCGGCCTCCCAAAGTGCTGGAATTACAGGCACATCACTCCTTAAATAAACTCTGCCACACCTCACATAAGAAGGCGATTTCCCTGGCTGACTTGGAAGCTTATATTAACTTTTTCTGGCCGCTGGTGTGTGTTTTGTATTGTAATGACTTTCATCTACTCAGAAGCTGAGTTCCTTGAAAATCATGGCTAAATCTTTTGATGGTGGTTAAATTTTTCAATGCCTTAAGGGAGACTGGAAATTAAGACTAATGGGAGCCTGTTAAGCAAGCAGTCATACCGCAATGCATCCAGGCCTGTAATCCTAGCACTCTGGGAGGCCAAGGCCGGCGGATGACTTGAGGTCGGGAGTTTGAGACCACCCTGGCCAACATGGGGAAACTCCATCTCCACTAAAAAAAAAATACAAAAAAAATAATTAGCCAATCGTGGTGGCGCACACCTGTAATCCCAACTACTCGGGAGGCTGAGGCAGGAGAATTGCTTGAACCTGGGAGGCGGAGGTTGCAGTCAACTGAGATCGTGCCACTGCACTCCAGCCTGGGTGACAGAGTGAGACTCCGTCTCAAAAAAAACAAAAACAAAACTGAAATTATGTTAATACATATTTGGTTGCCTAGAGTGGGGTAAGCTCGTACCACCTCAGTGTTCCTATAACTGTGATTTTCCACACTTTAACGTGCAAGTGAATCACCCGGAAAGCTTGTTAAATAAATACAGATTCTGTGTCGGGCGCCGTGTCTTACACCTGTAATCTCAGCACTTTCGGAGGCTGGGGCGGGCAGATCACTTGAGGCCAGGAGTTTGAGACCAGCCTGGCCAACATGGCCAAACGCCATCTCTACTAAAAATACAAAAATTAGATGGGTGTGGTGGCACATATTGTAATCCCAGCTACTTGGAAGGCTGGGGCAGGAGAATCACTTGAGCCCAGGAGGCGGAGGTTGCAGTGAATTGAGATTGCACCACTGCACTCCAGCCTGGGCGACAAAGGGAGACTCCCTCAGTCTCAAAAATAAAATTAAATTAGAAAGCACAGATTCTTGTTCAGTTGGTCGGGGCAGCCTGGGGTTTTGAATGTCTAACAGGCTCCCAGGTGATGTTGAGAATATGAGTCCTCTAACCATACTTCGAGGCGTGAAAGCTCATGAATAGCCTAACTGGTCTCCACTATTAAAATCTCAGGGCACAGTTCTGTAGATGTAATGGGGGCATTAGGCTGGGTCTCATTGAGTTAGCCCATTAACCTAAATTATCTCTCTCTACAGCTGAAGTGCTTAATTAATTAATAAACAAAGCTATCTTTTTCCCCTTTCTTTTTTTAAATTGAGGTAAAATCAACCATTTTAAAGTGAGCAATTCAGTCCCATTTAGTGCATTTACAATGTTGGGCAACTATCATCTCCATCTAGTTCCAAAACATTTTCATCACCCCTAAAAGACACTCTGTACCCATTAAGCAATCACTGCCCACTTTCCCCTCTCCCCAGCCCCTGGCAACCACCAAGCTGCTTCCTGTCTCTATGGCTTTAACTCTTCCGGATAATCCATATGCTGATGATAATGTTCTGGAACAAATAGTGGTGATGGTTACATGTGAAGGTACTAAATGCCACTGAATTGTACCCTTTAAAATGGTTAAGGCCAGGCGCAGTGGCTCACACCTGTAATCCCAGCACTTTGGGAGGCTGAGGCGGGCTGATCACGAGGTCGGGAGTTCAAGACCAGCCTGGCCAACATGGCAAAACCCCATCTCTACTAAAAATACAAAAATTAGCCAGGTGTGGTGGTGTGCACCTGTAATCCAGGCTACTCGGGAGGCTGAGGCAGGAGAATCACTTGAATTCGGGAGGCAGAGGCTGCAGTGAGCCAAGATCATGCCATTGCACTCTAGCCTGGGCGAGAGAGTGAGACTCTGTCTCAAAAAAAAAAGGGTTAAAATGGTGAATTTTATGTTAAGGGAATTTTACCACACTAGAAAAAAATATGAACATCTGCATTTATAACAAAAGCGACTTGGCTGGTCACCTTCTCAAAGGTTCTCAAAGTTCTTTAGGATGAGGAAACTGAGGCCTTGGGGGTCACCCAGCCCTTTCGTGGCAGAATAGAAACCAGATTTCCTTTTTTTTTTTTTTTTTGAGACAGAGTCTTGCTCTGTCACATAGGCTGGAGTGCAGTGGTGCAATCTCAGCTTGCTACAGCCTCCACCTCCCAGGTTCAAGTGACTCTCCTGCCTCAGCCTCCCGAATAACTGGGATCACAGATGTGCAACACCATGCCCAGCTAATTTTTGGATTTTTTAGTAGAGACGGGGTTTCACCATGTTGCCCAGGGTGGTCTCGAACTCCTGGCCTCAAATGATCCGCCCGCCTCAGCCTCCCAAAGTGCTGGGATTACAGGCATGAGCCACTGTGCCTGACCTCTGTCTTTTCTTTCTTTCTCTCGCTCTCTTCCTTCCTTCCTTCTTTCCTTCCTTCCTTCCTTTCTCTCTCCTTCTTTCTTTCTCTCTGTTTTTGGTTTTTTGGGTTTTTTTGAGATGGAGTCTTGCTCTTTTGCCAGGCTGGAGTGCAGTAGAGTGATCGCGGCTCACTGCAACCTCCGCCTCCCAGGGTAAAGCGATTCTCCTGCCTCAGCCTCCCGAGTAGCTGGGACTACAGGCATGCATGCCCAGCTAATTTTTGTATTTTTAATAGAGACAGGGTTTCAACATGTTGGCCAGGATGGTCTTGATCTCTTGACCTCGTGATCTGCCCGCCTCGGCCTCCCAAAGTGCTGGGATTACATGTGTGAGCCACCGGGAGCCAGCCAGCCCGCCCGCCTCCCTCCCTCCCTCCCTCCCTCCCTTCCTTCCTTCCTTCCTTCCTTCCTTCCTTCCTTCCATCCTTCCTCTCTCTCTCTCTCTTGCCCAGGCTGGAGTACAGTAGTGCAGTGACACAATTTCTTATTGAATGCAGGGTAAATCATAATTATCTATTTGTAAAAGCAAATTTTTTTTTTCTTTGAGACAGAGTCTCATTCTGTTGTCCAGGCTGGAATGCAGTGGTGCGATCTCAGCTCACTGCAACCTCTGCCTCCCGGGTTCAACTGATTCTACTGCCTCAGCCTCCCGAGTAGCTGGGACTACAGGCCCACGCCACCATGACCGGCTAATTTTTGTATTTTTAGTAGAGACGGGGTTTCACCATATTGGCCAGGCTGGTCTCGAATTCCTGACCTCATGATCCGCCCGCCTTGGCCTCCCAAAGTGCTGGGATTACAGGCATGAGCCACCGCACCTGGCCGTGTAAAAGCAAATTTCTAAGAATTTCAATTTTCCTAAATTGTATTTGGTCTATTCAGAGTTATCACACACACTTAAATGTGCTAAAATCACATCACTTTCAAAATTTTTATAATTCAGACTTTTCACTAATTCAGGCAGACATTTTCCCAACCCACACAAATTGCTTAGATTTAGTTTTATATCAAAAGATACAGGCCGGGCATGGTGGCTCACACCTGTAATCCCAGCACTTTGGGAGGCTGAGGTGGGCAGATCACTTGAGGTCAGGAATTCGAGACCAGCCTGGCCAACATGGTGAAATCCCCTCTCTACTAAAAATACAAAAATTAGCTGGGTGTGGTGACATGTGCCTGTAGTCTCAGCTCCTCGGGAGGCTGAGGCAGGAGAATTGCTTAAACCCGGGAGGCAGAGGTTGCAGTGAGCTGAGATTGCACCATTGCACTCCAGCCTGGGTGACAGAGCAAGGCTCTATCTATTAAAAAAAAAAAAAGATACAAGTGTGGATTGATACACTTGCAGGCATTTGAGCAAGAAGATTTCTAAAGTCTCTTCCAACCTCATGCTGAAAGAATTCAGACAAAAAACGGCCTCAAGAGTAGGCAGACTAGGGTGAATTTAATCAGGGAAAATATGCTAAGCAAAACTGTATTTTGGGAAAGACAGGAAAGCATGAGCAGGCAAGGGCCAAGACTAGAAAGACAGTCGATGAATGAGAAAGAAAAATAAAATCTGGAAGGAAGGAGGTGGTAGTAACAGCAATTATCTTCTTAGGTCAAAGATTCTGGAACAGGCCAGGCACAATACCTCATGCCTGTAATCCTAGCATTTTGGGAGGCCAAGGCAGGTGGATTGCTTGAGCCCAGGAGCTCAAGACCAGCCTGGGCAACATGGCAACATTGTCTCTACAAAAAGATACAAAAATTAGTCCGGGTTGGGTGCGGTGTCTCATGCCTGTAATCCCAGCACTTTGGGAGGCCGAGGCAGGTGGATCACCTGAGGTCAGGAGTTCAAGACCAGCCTGACCAACATGGTGAAACTCCGTCTCTATTAAAAATACAAAAAATTAGCCGGGCGTGATGGCGAGCACCTGTAATCCCAGCTATTCTGGAGGCTGAGGCAGGAGAATCGCTTGAACCTGGGAGGTGGAGGTTGCAGTGAGCTAAGATTGCACCATTGCACTCCAGTCTGGGTGACAAGAGTGAAACTCCGTCTCAAAAAAAAAAAAGAAAGAAAATATTTTGGAGTGAATGCTGATGTGATGGGAGGGAAAAATCATCCATCAGGGATGATGGTCAGGGAAGGTTTCAACTAGAGTAAGTATCAGTCTCTGTAGGAGATGTTGATGTAATTTGACCCATCAAGTGCCTCCAGCCTGTTTTAACAGTTGTCGGCATGGCTTGTCCTGCCGACACTTGAGACTTAATCACATTTCCGGTAAAACTAAAGAAATTTATCACCTTATCCTTCAAACTGACACCGATTTTTTTTTTTTTTTTTGAGGCAGAGTCTTGCTCTGTCGCCCAGGCTGGAGTGCAGTGGCGCCATCTCCGCTCACTGCAAGCTCTGCCTCCCGGGTTCACGCCATTGTCCTGCCTCGGCCTCCTGCGTAGCTGGGACTACAGGCGCCCACCACCACACCTGGCTAATTTTTAATAGAGACGGGGTTTCACCGTGTTAGCCAGGATGATCTCAATCTCCTGACCTTGTGATCCACCCGCCTGGCCTCCAAAAACAAGAGATGACAGGGTGCTGGCAGCCCTCACAGCCCCCGCTCGCTCTCCACGCCTCCTCGGCCTTGGCGCCCACTCTGGCCACGCTTGAGCCCTTCAGCCCGCCGCTGCACTGTGGGAGCCCCTTTCTGGAATGGCCAAGGCCGGAGCCGGCTCCCTCAGCTTGCGGGGAGGTGTGGATGGAGAGACACGGGCGGGAACCAGGGCTGTGCGCAGCGCTTGAGGGCCAGCGCGAGTTCCGGGTGGGCGTGGGCTCTGCGGGCCCGCATTCGGACCGTCCAGCCGGCCCCGCCGGCCCTGGGCAGTGAGGGGCTTAGCACCTGGGCCAGCAGCTGCTGTGCTTGACTTCTCGCCGGGCCTTAGCTGTCTCCCTGCGGGGCAGGGCTGGGGACCTGCAGCCCGCTATGCCTGAGCCTCCCCCTGCCTCCCGCCCCCCGCCGTGAGCTCCTGCGCACCCGAACCTCATCCCTCCTGCTCCATAGCGCCCGGTCCCATCAACCACCCAGCGGCTGAGGAGTGCGGGCACACGGCGTGGGACTGGCAGACAGCTCCACCTGCACCCCTGTATGGGATCCACCTGGTGAAGCCAGCTGGGCCCGAGTCTTGTGGGGCTTGGAGAATCTTTATGTCTAGCTAAGAGATTGTAAATACATCAATCGGCACTCTGTATCTAGTTACTCTGGTGGGGACTTGGAGAACCTTTACGTCTAGCTAAGGGATTGTAAATACACCAATCAGCACTCTGTATCTAGCTCAGGTTTGTAAATGCACCAATCAGCACTCTGTGTCTAGCTCAGGTTTGTAAATGCACCAATCAGCACTCTGTGTCTAGCTCAGGGTTTGTAAATACACCAATGGACACTCTGTATCTAGCTAATCTAGTGTGGACGTGGAGAACTTTTGTGTCTAGCTCAGATATTGTAAATGCACCAATCAGCACCCTGTCAAAATGGACCAATCAGCTCTCTGTAAAACAGACCAATCAGCTCTCTGTAAAATGGACCAATCAGCAGGATGTGGGTGAGGCCAGATAAAAGAATAAAAGCCGGCCGCCCTGAGCCAGCAGCACCAACGGGCGTGGGTTACCTTGTGCAGTGTGGTTGGTTTCGTTCTTTTGCTTTTTGGGTCCGTACTGCTTTTATGAGCTGTAGCACTCACCGCGAAGGTCTGCGCAGCTTTACTCCTGTAAGCCAGTGAGACCACGATCCCGCTGGGAGGAATGAACAACTCCAGACGCGCCGCTTTAAGCTGTAACACTCACTGCGAAGGTCCGCAGCTTCACTCCTGAGCCAGCGAGACCACGAACCCACCAGAAGGAAGAAACTCCGAACACATCCGAACAGCAGAAGGAACAAACTCTGGACACGCCGCCTTTAACAATTGTAACACCGTGAGAGTCCGCGGCTTCATTCCTGAGGTTAGTAAGACCAAGAACCCACCAATTCTGGACACAAAAGTACTGGGATTACAGGTGGGAGCCACCGCGCCTGGCCCAAACTGGCACTGATTCTTGATTTGTACATCACAGTTAGTAAAAGGGCTCCCTGACTCCTAGGCTTGAATTTGGGGAGTAATTTGATATTCTTGATCATCACTAACTCCTTTGTAATATATTCTTTCAAAATATGTCTATCTCGCCTTCCCCCACTCCATGTCAGTATTTCATTTAATTATTTTTTTGAGAGGGGGTCTCATTCTATTGCCCAGGCTGGAGTGCAGTGGCGTGATGTTGGCTCACTGCAACTTCTGCCTCCTGGGTTCAAGCGATTCTCCTGTCTCAGTCTCCTGAGTAGCTGGGATTTTAGGTGAGCGACACCACGCCTGGCTAATTTTTGTATTTTTAGTGGAGATGAGGTTTCATCATGTTGGCCAGGCTGGTGTTGAACTCTTGACCTCAAGTAATCTGTCCACCTCGGTCTCCCAAAGTGCTGAGATTAAGAGGTGTCAACCACCGCGCCCAGCTAAATGTTTGCATTTTTTATAGAGACGGGGTTTCACCATGTTGCCCAGGCTGGTCTCGAATTCCTAGGCTCAAGCAATCTGCTTGCCTTGGCCTCCTAAAGTGCTGAGACTGCAGGTGCGAGCCACTGCACTCAGCCCGAGATATTGTCTTTTCTTTAAATTTATTTTTATATCATTTTATTTTATCTATTTATTTTTTGAGATGGAGTCTTGCTCTGTCACCCAGGCTGGAGTGCAGTGGCACGATCTCAGCTCACTGCATCCTCTGCCTCCTGGGTTTAAGCAGTTCTCCTGTCTCAGCCTCCCAAGTAGCTGGGATTACAGGCATGTACCACCATATCTGGCTATTTTTTCTGTTTTTAGTAGGGATGGGGTTTCACCGTGTTGGCCAGGCTGGTCTCAAACTCCTGATCTCAATCCATCCGCCTCGGCCTCCCAAAGTGCTGGGGTTACAGGCATGAACCACCATGCCCAGCTGTATTTTATTTCATAGAGAGGGTTTCACTATGTTACCCAGGTTAGTCTTGAACTCCTGGGCTCAAGTGATCCTCTTGCCTTGACCTCCCAATGTGCTGGGATTACAGGCGTGAGCCCATTCCAAAATATTTTCTGAACTTTTGTTCAGAAATACCAATGGTGAATAGGCAGTAGACAACATTTAGGGAATAGGCAGGAAGTGGGGAAGGTACGGAGGGGGTGGAGATTAACACCCAAACTCTGGGACTTTCCCTCTCACAAATTTTAGACACCTTTAAAATATATACCTGATTCCAGTCTCTCTTACACAAATGATGAATATAAATAGGAAGATAGAAAGTGCATTTGGCAAACAGGTGCCAAGCAACAGTCTTGAACAGATGATTGAACATTTCATTTGTTTCTCTGTTAATAATGAATCTATTTGCAATGTAAATTTCCAGCTAATCTTTTAACTCCTCTTTAGCCACTCTAGAGTAGTAGGAAAAGGATAGTAAGCTTCTGGATTTGATTTTTCCTAAGTACAGATTATCCTGAAAATATAAATTACATGATTTTTTTTTTCTTTCAGGAAAAGCATTCAGGTATAATTAAGTCAAACAACATCATGCCCATAATTTTCCACTTTTAAGAGATGGGGTTTCACTCTGTCACCCAGGCTGAAGTGCAGTGGTATGATTATAGCTCATTGCAGCCTTGACCTGGCCTCAAGCCATCCTCCCACCTCAGCCTTCCAAGGTGTTGGGATAATAAGTGTGAACCACTGTGCCTGGTTTACTTTCTACATGTTAACACTAGTGATTAAATGAAGATTGAAAATAGAAACATGCTAGGGAAAAAATACTTTGAATGTTATCTATGGCTCCACTATATTGGAGATCTTATCAAACTTTTTACAAAATCAAAATGAAAAAAAATTTTTTTTGAGTGTCTCACTCTGTTACTCAGGCTGGAGTGCAATGGCGCAATCACCGTGGTAGCCTTCACTGTGCAGGCTCAAGCCACCCTACCACCTCAGCCTCCTGAGTAGCTGGGACCACAGGCACGCACCACCTTGCCTGGCTGCTTTTTTATTTTTTTATAGGGACAGGGTCTTGCTATGTTGCCCAAGCTGGTCTCAAATTCCTGGGCTAAAGCGATCCTCCTGCCTTGGCCTCCGAAAGTGCTGGGATTACAGGCATGAGCCACTGTGCCCAGTGGAAAGAAATTATTTTGTTTAGCTTGTTAAAAATTGAGATGAAATTCATATGACATCAGGTTAACCATTTTGAAGTAAATAATTTGGCCAGGCATGGTGGCTCACACCTGGGATCCCAGCACTTTGGGAGGCCAAGGTAGGCAGATCACCTGAGGTCAGGAGTTCAAGACCAACCTGGCCAACATGGTGAAACCCCATCTCTATTAAAAATACAAAAAAATTAGCCAGGCATGGTGGTGGCTACCCGTAATCCCAGCTACTCGGGAAGCTGAGGCAGGAGAATCATTTGAACCTGGGAGGTGGAGGTTGCAGTGAGCTAAGATTGCACCACTGCACTCCAGCCTGGGCAACAGAGCAAGACTGCCATTTCAAAAATAAATAAAGTGAATAATTCAGGCTGGGAGTGGTGCTCATATCTGTAATCCCAGTACTTTGGGAAGCTGAGGCAGGCGGGTCACCTGAGGTCAGGAGTTAGAGACCAGCCTGGCCAACATGGCAAAAGCCTGTCTCTACTAAAAATACAAAAAAAAAAAAATTAGCTGGGTGTGGTAGTGAGCACCTGTAATCCCAGCTACTGGGAGGCTGAGGCAGGAGAATCACTTGAACCCAGGAGGTGGAGGTTGCAGTGAGGAGAGACTGCACCACTGCACTCCAGCCTGGGCAACAGAATGAGACTCCATCTCAAAATAAATAAAAATTTTAAAAATAATAAAGTGAATAATTCAGTAATAGTAGTACATTCACCATGATGTGCAACCACCACCTCTACCTTGTTTCAAAACATTTTCATCACTGTAAAAGGAAACCCCATGCCCACTAAGCAATTACTCCCTATTCCTCCACTCTCCTCAGCCCCTGGAAACGACCAATGTGCTTCCTGTCTCTACGGATTCATTTATACCGGGCGTTTCATACAAATGGACTCAGCCAGGCATGGTGAATCCTGCCTGTAAGCCCAGCACTTTGGGAAGCAGAGGCTGGAGGATCATTTGAGGGCAGAAGTTTGAGACTAGACTGGGCAACAGAGCAAGACTCTGTCCCTGCAAAAACAAGGGGGGGGGATGTGATACAATATGTGACCTTTTGTTTCTGGCTTATTTGACTTAGTATAGTGTTACCCAGATTCATTCATGTTGTAACATGTATCACTACTTCATTCATTTCTTATGGCTGAGTAATATTCTGTTGTGTATATATACCACAATGTTTTAATCCATTCATCAGTTGATGGAAATTTGGGATATATCTGTCTTTTGACTCTTGTTTATAGCACTGCTATGAACATTCATGTACAAGTATTTGTTTTAGTATCTGTTTTCAGTTCTTTTGAGTATATACTTAGGAGTAGAATGCTAATTCCTTTTTTTTTTTTTTTTTTTTGAAACAGAGTCTCGGCCGGGCATTGTGGCTCACACCTGTAATCCCAGCACTTTGGGAGGCCAAGGTGGGTGGATCATGGGAGGTCAGGAGTTCAAGACCAGTCTGGCCAGCATGGTGAAACCTCGCCTCTACTAAAAATACAAAAATTAGCCGGGCGTGGTTGTGCGTGCCTATAATCCCAGCTACTGGGGAGGCTGAGGCAGGACAATCGCTTAAAACCTGGAAGCAGAGGTTGCAGTAAACCAAGAATGTGCCACTGCATGCCAGCCTGGATGACAGAGCAAGATTCCATCTCAAAAAAAAAAAAAAAAGAAACAATCTTGCTCTGTTGCCCAGGCTGGAGTGCAATGGCGCAATCTCGGCTCACCGCAACCTCTGCCTGCCAGGTTCAAGCGATTCTCCTGCCTCAGCCTCCCGAGTAGCTGGGAATACAGGCACGTGCCACTGCGCCCGGCTAATTTTTATATTTTTAGTAGAGACGGGGTTTCACCATGGTGGCCAGGCTGGTCTTGAACCCCTGACCTCAAGTGATCCACCCGCCTTGGCCTCCCAAAGTGCTGGGATTACAGACGTGAGCCACCGTGCCCAGCCAGGAACTACCTTTTTGTATTCAAGAGTTAGCTCCAAACTAGTCAATGCTGAAGGCCTGTTTATCCATTACAATTCTCATTTGCTTCTAAAATACATAAAGAGGCTAAAACAATTGGCTTGATGGAAAAAAAAGTTCAACTCAAGATAAACACTGCATGATCTCATTATGTGTGGTATCCAAAGAAGTCTAACTCATAGAAACGAGAGGAAGTTGGTTGACAAGAGCCATAGGGAGGGAGAAACAGGAGAATTTTGGTCAAAGGAAGGTTTCAATTATAAGATAAATAAATTTTGGAGATCAAACATATAGCATATGGTAACTCTAATTAATAATAATGTAGGCCGAGCACAGTGGCTCACGTCTGTAATCCCAGGACTCCGGGAGGCCAAGGCAGGCGGATCACGAGGTCAGGATATCAGGATATCAAGTCCATCCTGGCTAACGCAGTGAAACCCCATCTCTATTAAAGATACAAAAAATTAGCCAGGCATGGTGGCAGGCGCCTGTAGTCCCAGCTACTCGGGAGGCTGAGGTGGGAGAATGGCATGAACCCAGGAGGTGGAGCTTGCAGTGAGCCCTCCAGCCTGGGTGACAAAGCAAGACTCCGTCTCAAAAAATAATAATAAATAATAATAATAACAACAATAATGTATTGTATACTTGACGTTTTCTAACAGAGTAGAGCTTAAGTGTTCTTGCCACAAAAAAATGGTAATTATATGAGGTGGTGGATATGTTAATTAGCCTGACTGTGGTGATCTTTTTATGACAATGAGTTTCACTCTTGTTCTTGTTGCCCAGGCTGGAGTGCAATGGTGCCATCTAGGCTTACTGCAACCTCCACCTCCTGGATTCAAGCGATTCTCCTGCCTCAGCCTCCCAAGTAGCTGAGATTACAGGCATGGGCCACCATGCCTGGCTAAATTTGTATTTTCAGTAGAAACAGGGTTTCTCCATGTTGGTCAGGCTGCTCTCGAACTCCCAACCTCAGGTGATCCGCCCGCCTCGGCCTCCCAAAGTGCTGGGATTGCAGGCATAAGCCACCGCGCCTGGCTGTGGTGATCATTTTACAGTGTATAAATATATCAAAGCATCATATTATATACCGTGAATATATACAGTTTTTGTCAATTACACCTCAATAAAGATGGGAGGGAAAGAAAAAGAAAAATGTTTAACTCTACCAAAAATAAAAGAAATGCAAATCAAAATAAGAAAAATGCCATTATTTAGACTTAAAAAGCCAGGCATGGTGGTTCATACCTGTAATCCCGACACTTCGGGAGGCTGAGGCAGGAGGGTCGCTTGAGGTCAGGAGTTCAAGACCAGCCTGGGAAACAGTAAGACTCTACCTCTACAAAAAAAAATTTTTGGCCGGGCGTGGTGGCTCATGCCTGTAATCCCAACACGCTGGGAGGCTGAGGCAGGTGGATCACTTGACGTCAGGAGTTAGAGACCAGCCTGGCCAACATGATGAAACCCCATTTCTACTAAAATACAAAAATTAGCCAGGCATGGTGGCAGGCGCCTGTAATCCCAGCTACTGGGGATGCTGAGGCATGAGAATCGCTTGAACCCAGGAGGTGGAGGTTGCAGTGAGCAGAGATCTCACCATTGCACTCAAGCCTGGGCAAAAGAGTGATATTCTGTCTCAAAAAAAAAAAAATTTTTTTTTTAATTAGCCAGATGTGGTGGCACACACCTGTAGTCCCAGCTACTCGGGAGGCTGAGGTGGGAGGATTGCTTGAAACCAGGAGTTTGAGGCTGTAGTGAGCTATAATTGTGCCACTGCACTGCAGCCTGGGTGACAGAGTGAGATCCTATTTCTTTTTTTGTGGGGGGGATGGAGTCTCGCTTTGTCTCCCAGGCTGGAGTGCAGTGGCACTATCTCGGCTCATTGCAACCTCCACCTCCCGGGTTCAAGCAATTCTTTTGCCTCAGCCTCCAGAATATTACAGGGATTAGGGTTGGGATTACGGTTGCCTGCCACCATGCCAGGCTAATTTTTGTATTTTTAGTAGAGATGGGGTTTCACCATGTTGGCTATGCTGGTCTTGAACTCCTGACCTCAAGTGATCTGCCCACCTCGGCCTTTCGAAGTGCTCAGATTATAGACATGACCCACCATGCCCGGCTTGATCCTATTTCAAATAAATAAGTAAATAAATAAAATAGACACAGTATTGGCCAAGATCTGAGTAAATTAATAAGCGCTGATCAGAGTGCAGAGAATTGGGCTCTTTCTATACAAAACCAATAGAAATGCAAATTGATACACCCTTTCCCTGGAAAAATTTGAATATAGCCTGGACAACATAGCAAGACCCCCATCTCTTTAAAATAATGAGAACATCTGTGTTCTAACACATAGTACTTAGCTTTCTTTTTCTTTTTTTTTTTTTTTTTTTGAGGAGGAGTCAAGCTGTGTCACCCAGGCTGGAGTGCAGTGGCACAATCTCGGCTCACTGCAAGCTCTGCCTCCCAGGCTCAAACAATCCTCCTGCCTCAGCCTCCCGAGTAGCTGGGACTACAGTTGTGTGCCACACCCGGCCTCTGGCCAGCATACTTTTTAAAAATTGGAAGACTCGGATGGGCGCTGTGGCTCACGCCTGTAATCCCCGCACTTTGGGAGGCCGAGGCAGGCGGATCACGAGGTCAGGATATCAAGTCCATCCTGGCTAACACAGTGAAACCCCGTCTCTATTAAAAATACAAAAACTTAGCCGGGCATGGTGGCGGGCGCCTGTAGTCCCAGCTACTTAGGAGGCTGAGGCAGGAGAATGGCGTGAACCTGGGAGGTGGAGGTTGCAGTGAGCCGAGATCACGCCACTGCACTCCAGCCTGGGTGACAGAGCAAGACTCCATCTCAAAAAAAAAAAAAAAAATTAGAAGACTCAGTAAATGTTAAGTCTGGCTATTGTAATTGTCAGATGTACATCAAAATGCTGGTACTGCTTTAAGTAGTGGAAATGTAATTTTAATTTTCTTTTGTACACTTTTCCATGTTTCTCACAATAGTGCATTTTCCTTTTGTAATCAGAAAAAAAAATTAAAAGAAAAAAATTAAGATTTCGGTCCTTATAGCCATCTTTATAGTCAACTTTCCAAGCAAGATAACTTTGCTCAAGGTAATTCTCACTGCTGTGGGACAGTGATTCCATATTGGATAAAGGCTTCGATATTTTTGGAAAGGCATCCCAATCTTTGCTACCGTCTCTTCTAATAAGAGTCGAGGTGAACGGCACTATCAAACAACTGCAAAATACTTCCATCAGGTCAGCGCTCCAGGATATTTCTATTCTTAGACATAGTAAGATTTGGAGAGCAGTGCTTTAGAGGCTGGGCAAGAATTTTAGAAAGCTAAGGATTACAACAGATCTGGACATTCTCCCCCACCCCCATTAACAGTCATGAACTGCAAATTTCTATTAGGGGTCACTCATTTACAGGAAAAACAGCGAAAATCAAGAAACTTGGATTATGTCATTCCTCTACTAACATTTTTGATGGCACCCCTGTGCCTATTCTAGTACCTACACATTACTTAGCCAGGCATCTGAGGTCATTTTAAAGATAATTTTCAGGCCAGATGTAGTAGCTCATGCCTGTAATCCCAGAATTTTGGGAGGCTAAGGTGGGAGAATTGCTTGAGCCCAGGAGTTTGAGACCACTTTGGGCAAGAGGGCAAAACTCCATCTCGACAAAAAATACAAAAATTAGCCGGGTGTGGTGGCACCCACTGGTGGTTCCAGCTACTCAGGAGGCTGAGGCAGGAGGATCGCTTGAGCCCAGGGGTGGAGGCTGTAGTGAGCCGTGACTGTGCCACTGCACTCCAGCCTGGGCAACAGAGCAAGACTCTGTCTCAAACAAAAAAAATAAAGTGATATTCGGAGTGACTTGAAACATGGATCTGAATCTAGGTACTGGAGTTTCCACTTTCAGCTTTGGGACTATCAGTTCACACCCAGCTCTAAATATATCAAGAGCAAATTCCAAGAACTCTTCTGTGAGTGTCATATCAATATACACACCTGCATGTATACTGCTAAGCCACTGTGCCTGGCCAAAAATATTTTTTTCAAGTGTCTAATGGTGTAATAATTAGCCATTCAAATTAAAGGGGCCATTCTAAAGAATTAGCTTCAGGCCGGGTGCGGTGGCTCACGCTTGTAATCCCAGCACTTTGGGAGGCCGAGGCGGGCGGATCACAAGGTCAGGAGATCGAGACCACGGTGAAACCCCGTCTCTACTAAAAATACAAAAAATTAGCCGGGCCTGGTGGTGGGCGCCTGTAGTCTGAGCTACTTGGAGAGGCTGAGGCAGGAGAATGGCGTGAACCCGGGAGGCGGAGCTTGTAGTGAGCCGAGATTGCGCCACTGCACTCCAGCCTGGGTGACAGAGCGAGACTCCGTCTCAAAAAAAAAAAAAAAAAAAGAATTAGCTTCAGCAGGTGGTGTGGCTCAGGCCTGTAATCCCAGCACTTTGGGAGGCCAAGGCAGGTGGATCTCCTGAGGTCAAGAGTTCGAGACCAGCCAGGCCAACATGAAGCAACCCCATCTCTACTAAAAAAAATACAAAAATTAGCCAGGTGTGGTGTTGTGTACCTGTAGTCCCAGCTACTCAGGAGGCTGAGGCAGGAGAATTGCTTGAACTCGGGAGGTGGAGGTTGCAGTGAGCTGACATCTTGTCATTGCACTCCAGCCTCGACAACAAGAGCGAAACTCTGTCTCAAAAAAAAAAAAAAAGTTGAAGTAGGGGAGATAAGAATTAAATAGAATTGAATCAGTTGAAACAAAAAAAATTTCAATGCAAGATCAAAAGAGCTGTTTTGGAAATCTTGCCAGCAGTGCTGAAAAGAAAAGGCTATTTTATTAACCTTTTAGCAAAGACATAGATGTGTATTCAAGAATACCATTTGAAATCATAGTCTATTACAAAATTACTACAGGCAGCCAGGCATGGTGGGTCATGCTTGTAATCCCACCATTTTGGGAGGCCAAAGCAGGAGGATTGCTTGAGGCTGGGAGTGTCAGACCAGCCTGGGTAACATAGCAAGATCTTGTCTCTACAAAAAACAAAACAAAACAAAAAAGTGGGCCAGGTATGGTGATGCATGCCTGTAGTCCCAGCTATTCAGGAGGCTGAGGGGGGAAGATCACTTGAGCCAAGAAGGTCAATGCTGCAGTAAGCCATGATCATGCCACTGCACTCTAGCTTGGGCAACGGAGCAAGAGCCTGTCTCAAAAAGAAAAAGAAATTACTACTACAAGTATTGTGACTCTAGAAGGTGTAAGGGTTTCAGAATGAGGATGGACAAAGGTTGACATTTTTGGGAACAATTATTAGGCACATGTATCTTCTTTTTTTTTTTTCGAGATGGGGTCTCACTCTGTTGCCCAGGCTGGAGTGCAAATGGTGCAATCTCGGCTCACTGCAACCTCTTTCTCCCGCGTTCAAGCGATTCTCTTGCCTCAGCCTCCTGAGTAGCTGGGATTACAGGCGCATGCCACCATGCCTGGCTAATTTTTGTATTTTTACTAGAAATGGGGTTTCACCATATTGGTCAGGCTGGTCTCTAACTCCTGACCTTGTGATCCACCCACCTTGGCCTCCCAAAGTGCTGGGATTACAGGCGTGAGCCCCCCGTGCCCAGCTTAGGCACATGTATATTCTTATATGATTGTAAATGAAGGTGGTGATGGATAAGAGTACTAATCTTTTTATCCTGCATAGTCTGAAATTGGAATTTTCAAGGCAACTCTTTTTATCGCAACCATCTGAATATCTCCTTCCCTGAATGTCTATTTTATTCATTTATCAGTTGACAATGTTTGTATTTCATTGTGTCTAATTTGGCTATAAATGTGCAAGAGCGTCAGCCTGTCTGCCTTGGATTGTAAACTGTTAGAGGAGAGAGGCAAGGTTTAGCTAATTCTCTGTGTGAATCATTTAGCATGGCATAGCACTACACACAATTAAGGTTTTAATAAATGTGTTGATTATGATCTTTGAAAAGAGGCTTAGTCCCATTTATGGTCTTCTTGATCTTGTCAGCACTTCGCTAGAGGGTGGGGAGAGTTGACTTAATCTACATTTTTTTTTTTTTTTTTTGAGACAGAGTCCCACTCTGTCATCCAGGCTGGAGTGCAGTGGCATGATCTCGGTTCACTGCAACCTCTGCCTCCCCAGGTTCAAGCAATTCTTGTGCCTCAGCCTCCCAAGTAGTTGGGATTACAGGTGTGCGCCACCATGCCCGGCTAATTTATGTATTTTTAGTAGAGACGGTTTCACCATGTTGAACAGGCTGGTCTCAAACTCCTCACCTGAAGTGATCTGCCCGCCTTGGCCTCCCAAAGTGCTGGGATTACAGGCTTGAACCACTGCACCTGGCCTACTTTTAATACCTGAAGCTTATGCTAAATATGATAACTGCAACCTATCAGTGACGTCTGTTGGTGAATATCTGAAATGTTGTATTTTCACATTTCTGTAGCTGTTTGAGATATTATTACTTACACGGTACTTGGATACTTGACTTGAAGTAAATATGTTTTAAAATTCAATCACTTCAGTGTGAAATTCAAATTTTATGGAATCCAAAAATATTTATTTTGACTTTTGCCAACAGTTATTGGGGATGGAATGCCTAATCCTTGAATTGTAACTTCAACAGAAGGGTCTCATTACCAGCACAGGGGTGAACAAAGGCTCAAGGAGACAGGAGACTTCTATATTTTGCCTCTAACTATTTTTATTACAGTCAGTGATGTTAATCTCTAAAATATCCCAATAAATTAATGTAATCACTGCAGTTTTCTTTTCTTTTCTTTTTGAGACAGAGTTTCACTCTTGTTGCCCAGGCCGAAGTGCAATGGCACGATCTTGGCTCACTGCAACCTCCACTGCCCGGGCTCAAGTGATTCTCCTGCCTCAGCCTCCTGAGTAGCTGGGATTACAGGCGTCTGCCACCACGCCCAGCTGATTTTGTATTTATAATAGAAACGGGGTTTCTCCATGTTGGTCAGGCTGGTCTCGAACTCCCAACCTCAGGTGATCTGCCCACCTCGGCCTCCCAAAGTGCTGGGATTACAGGCGTGAGCCACCACACCCAGCAGTTTTCTATCCATTCTATCAATATTCTATGCATTCCTTCATATTTATTAAGTTGTCTATTATGTGCTAGGTTTTGAAATGTATAAAGAAGATGGAGGCCAGGTGTGGTAGCTCACACTTGTAATCCCAGCAGTTTGGGAGGCTGAGGTGGGAGGAACACTTGAGCCCAGGGGTTTGAGATCAACTTAGGCACCATAGGGAGACCCTGTCTCTACAAAACTTTTTTCAATAATTATCTGGGTGTGGTGGCATGTGCCTGTGGTCCCCGTTACTCAGGAGGCTGAGGCAGGAGGATTGCTTGAGCCTAGGAGGTTAAGGCTGTGGTGAGCCGTGTTTGTGCCACTGAACTCCAGCTTGGGCAACAAAAAGAAGGTAGACATGGTAACTGCCCTCATGCAGCGTAGAGTCTATCCAGACAAGTAACCAGTTACACAGTGGGCTGCCTTTGTGGATGGGAGGAGATGTTGACTGGAGAGGAACATACACAGACACACACAAACACACACACATTTCTGGGATGACAGAAATGTTCTTATTTGGCCGGGCGCGGTGGCTCACGCTTGTAATCCCAGCACTCTGGGAGGCCGAGGCGGGCGGATCACGAGGTCAGGAGATCGAGACCACGGTGAAACCAAAATATAGCCGGGCGTGGTGGCGGGCGCCTGTAGTCCCAGCTACTCGGAGAGGCTGAGGCAGGAGAATGGCGTGACCCGGGAGGCGGAGGTTGCAGTGTACATGAATGTATCCAGTCATCAAAATTCACCGAAGTGGCCAGGTGTGGTGGCTCACGCCTGTAATCCCAACACAGGCGGGGAGATCACATGAGGTCAGGAGTTCGAAACCAGCCTGGCCAAGATGGTGAAACCCCATCTCTATTAAAAATACAAAAATTAGCCAGGCATGGTGGCACGCGCTTGTAATCCCAGCTACTTGGGAGGCTGAGGCAGGAGAATCACTTGAACTTGGGAGGCGGAGGTTGTAGTGAGTAGAGATTGCGCCACTGAACTCCAGCCTGGGTGACAGAGGGAGACTCTGTCTCAAAACAAAAACAAAACTCACTGAACTGAACACTTAAGTTTCGTGCATTTTATTATACCTTAATTGCGCTTCAATTTAAAAAAAAAAAAGCAGAAAAGAAAAACCAAGGTAGCAAAATAGCGATTATAATACGGTATGACAATGAGTATCGCTTATGATGTGCATGTGTATCAGTGTGCCTGACAAATTTAGGAGTTCAGAGTACAGCTCCTTGAGAAAGTCTACAGAACTGGTAGCTAAAGGTTGATTAAAGTTAGCCAGTCGAGGAAGCCAATGAAGCGCTTCCTGTGAACTTGCAAGAGATGGAGAATTTACATCTCAAAGGAGCTTGCCTGTGCAAAGGCCCAGAGGTAGGAGAGTATGACCCACTGGGGCACTGCAAGCAGTTCAGTATGGTTACAGTGGAGGTTGTGAGGTGAGGGTGGTGGGAAGTAGGACTGGAGGGGTGAGCAGGGAATGGAAGATAAAGGACCCTATAACACTATTTTAATAAATTTGGATTTTTTCATGAGGCCATTGGGAAACCCTAAAGGAATAAATAATGTGTGTGTGTGTGTGTGTGTGTGTGTGTGTGTGTGTGTGTATTTTTTTTTTTTTTGGAGACAGTCTTGCTCTGTTGCCAGGCTGAAGTGCAGCGGCCCGATCTTGGCTCACTGCACCCTCTGCATCCCGAGTTCAAGCGATTCTCCTGCCTCAGCCTCCCGAGTAGCTGAGATTATAGGCACCCACCACCATGCCTGGCTAATTTTTGGATTTTAAGTAGAGACAGGGTTTGGCCATGTTGGCCAGGCTGGTCTTGAACTCCTGGTCTCAAGTGATCTGCCCGCCTCGGCCTCCCAAAGTGCTTGGATTATAGGCATGAGCCGCCTCACCCCACCATCCCAAAGGAATTTAAATAGGAAAAGACAAAGTCAGGCTTATGGTGTAAAGAGGCTTTTCTCCTCAGGATAGAGAGCAAACCGGAAGTGGGGATGACTAAGTAGGTGGTGGGGGTGGGTGGGGGAGTGCAGACCGGAGCTCAAGCTTCTGCAGCTGCAATGAAGCAAGAGAAACAGTAAGGGCCATGGGCCAAGGGGATGGAGAAGTGGATGGATGTGAGTGGCACACAGGGCTAGAGCTGCTCAAAGGCAAAGTCAAGGATGACTTGCAGTTCTCTAGGATGGTGCCATAGAGCATGGTAGGGAACCCAGGAAGAGGAGCAGGGGTTGGAAGGAAGTGGGTACTGAGCTGACAGATCTGATACACAGGGAAGAGATGGATGAGCAGAGGCTCAGGAGACCCATATACAGACCTAGACAGGGAATTCCTGAGAATGGTTACCTCTCTGGAGTTACAGGGTGAGGTCATCCAGGAGAATCTGTCGAGTGAGAAGTGGAAAGGCCCGCAATACTTGTATGAACACCAAAACTTGAAGGGTGTGTAGAGGAGACGGAGAAGAAATTGCTCAGAGAGACAGAAGGAAAACCAAGAGAGTAGAGTGGGTGGCCCAGCGCGATGGCTCACACCTGTAATCACAACGCATTAGGAGGCTGAGACAGGAGGACTGCTTGAGCCCAGAAGTTCGAAACCATCCTGGGCAACACAGGGAGACCCAGTCTCTACAAAAAATAATAATAAATTAGGTGGATGTGATGGTGCACATCTGTAATCCCAGCTACTCAGGAGACTTAGGAGGACTGCTTAAGCCCAGGAGATCAAGGCTGCAGTGAGCCATCATGGTGCCACTGCACGCCAGCCTGGGTGACAGAGCAAGATCCTGACTCAAAACAATTATTTATTTATTTATTTATTGAGACGGAGTTTTGCTCTTGTTGCCCAGGCTGAAGTGCAGTGGTGTGATCTCGGCTCACCACAATCTCCGCCTCCCAGGTTCAAGCGATTCTCCTGCCTCAGCCTCCTGAGTAGCTGGGATTACAGGCATGCGCCCACCACGTCGGCTAACTTTGTATTTTTAGTAGAGACGGGTAGAGACAGGGTTTCTCCATGTTGGTCAGGCTGGTCTCGAACTCCCGACCTCAGGTGATCCGCCCACCTCAGCCTCCCCAAGTGTTGGGATTATAGCATGAGCCGCTGTGCCCAGCCAAAAAATTTTTTGAGAAGAAAAGAAATCTGGCCGGGCGCGGTGGCTCACGCCTGTAATCCCAGCACTTTGGGAGGCCAAGGCGGGTGGATCACGAGGTCAGGAGATCGATACCATCCTGGCTAACAGTGAAACTCCGTCTCTACTAAAAAAATACAAAAAATTAGCCGGGCGCAGTGGCGGGTGCCTGTAGTCCCAGCTACTCCAGAGGCTGAGGCAGGAGAATGGCGTGAACCCGGGAGGCGGAGCTTGCAGTGAGCCAAGATCGCGCCACTGCACTCCAGCCTGGGCGACAGAGCAAGACTCCGTCTCAAAAAAAAAAAAAAAA
>NW_026652287.1:11326083-11441599 GCF_009828535.3 Hylobates moloch | reverse complement strand
AGACAGAGTCTCACTCTGTCACCCAGGCTGGAGTGCAATGGCGCAATCTCGGCTCACTGCAAGCTCCGCCTCCCGGGTTCACGCCATTCTCCTACCTCAGCCTCCTGAGTAGCTGGGGCTACAGGCGCCCACCACCGTGCCCGGCAAACTTTTTTGTATTTTTAGTAGAGACGGGGTTTCACCATGTTAGCCAGGATGATCTCGATCTCCTGATCTCGTGATCCACCTGCCTTGGCCTCCCAAAGTGCTGGGATTACAGGCGTGAGCCAGCGCGCCCGGCCAAAGACTCTAACTTTTTTTTTTTTTTTGACAAGGAGTCTTGCTCTGTAGACCCAGGCTGGGATGCAGTGGCGTGATCTCGCCTTACTGCAAGCTCCGCCTCCCGGGTTCAAGCCATTCTCCTGCCTCAGCCTCCCGGGTAGCTGGGACTACAGGCACCTGCCACCATGCCGGGCTAATTTCTTTTTCGATTTTTTTTTTTTTATATGGAGTCTCGCTCTGTCGCCCAGGCTAGAGTGCAGTGGCACGATCTCGGCTCACTGCAACCTCCGCCTCCCAGGTTCAAGGAATTCTCCTGCCTCAGCCTCCCGAGTAGCTGGGACTACAGGCGCCTGCCACCACGCCCAGCTAATTTTTTATTTTTAGTAGAGACGGGGTTTCACCATCTTGGCCAGGCTGGTCTCAAACTCCTGACCTTATGATCCACCCGCCTCGTCCTCCCAAAGTGCTGGGATTACAGGCGTGAGCCACTGCACCCGGCCTCTTTTTCGATTTTTAATAGAGACAAGTTTCACCGTGTTAGCCAGGGTGGTCTCGATCTGACCTCGTGATCCACCCGCCTCGGCCTCCCAAAGTGCTAGGATTACAGGCGTGAGCCACTGCGCTCGGCCTGTTGTCCTTTAAGTACACATAATGTTGAAACAGATTATTCAGTAACTTACAAAAATTTAATTATTATTATTTTTTGAAACAGGGTCTCACTTTCTCACTCAGGTGGGAATGCAGTGGTGCAAACAGTTAGCTGCAGTCTCAACCTCCAGAGCTCAGGTGATCCTCCAACCTGAGTCTCTGGAGTAGCTGGGACTACAGGCTCCTGTCACCATGCCCAGTTAATTTTTTGTGTTTTTTGTAGAGCCCAGGCTGATCGCCAACTCCTGGGCTCAAGTTACCTGCCTGCCTTGGCCTCTCAAGTCATGAGTTACAGTCATGAGCCACTGCACCTGGACTTACTAGTTTTTTTTGAGACAAGGTCTTGTTTTGTTGTCCAGGTTGGAGTGCGGTGACACAATCACGGCTCACTGCAGCCTCATATTCCTGGGCTCAAGTAATCCTCCCGTCTCAGCCTCCTGAGTAGCTGGGACCACAGCAGTGCACCACCACACCTGGCTAATTTTTTATTTTTTGTAGAGGCAGGGTTTCACTATGTTGCCCAGGCTGGTGTCCAACTCCTGGGCTCAAGCTGTTACCGAATGGAAAGTCTTGATTGCGAGTTGTCCAGGTTCTTGGCGCGTTGAACAAAGAATTGAACAAAATGCACAAACCAAGCAACATAAGAATGAAGCAACAAAAGCACAGATTTATTGAAGTGAAAGTACACTCCACAGAGTGGGAGCGGACTCACTCATGCAACTGGCTCAAGAGCCCCAGTTGCAATGTTGTTTAGGGTTTTTATTAAACTAAAAGAATTTCACAACACCCCTAGGTACTCTTTAGAGGCTTCCAATTGGTTACACCCTATGCAAATGAAGGATTTGCCCACAACCAATCAAAGGCTGAAGTGAAGACTTGGCCCTCTACCAATTAGAGGCATTTACTGTTTGTGACCTAAGGGAGAGGGGATTTTGTAGAGGGAGGAGCCTCTGGCCCTTATCACTTGGGCATGGAGAGGTGGGGTTTTCTTTTGGTCCAATTCCAAGAAGTCTGCTGCGGGTTGGCCTCAGGTTCCTTGTCTCCAGACCCTGTTCTCCTGCCGCAAAGTGGTCCTCCCACTTTGGCCTCCCAAAGTGCCGGGATTATAGGTGTGAGCGACCATGCCCAACCTATTTATGCATTTGAGATAGGGTCTTACTCTGTCACCTAGGCTGGAGTGCAGTGACACAATCATGGCTCACTATAGCCTTGACCTCCTAGGCCCACATAATCCTCCCACCTCAGCCTCCCAAGTAGCTGGGACCATAGGTGCGTGCCACCATGCCCAGCTAATTTTTGTGTGTGTTTTTTGTAGAGATGGGGGTCTCCCTATGTTGCGTAGGCTGGTCTCAGACTCCCGGGCTCAGCAAACCCCCTACTGGGCCTCTGAAGGTGCTGGGATTATAGGAGTGAGCTACCATGCCAGGCCTCAAAAATTTAGATAATGAAACTTTTGCTTCTTCTTGACATTGAGAGAGGTTTGAAATTATTTAATTGACTTTCAGCACATTGTGAATTCAATAAAATTTTTTTTGAGGTGTTAAAAAGAAACAACTCAGAACATGGCCCCACTACATCCTAAAGATCCAATGCATCCTCAATTGCATTGAGTTACAATAAATTATCCCACGTGTCTTGGCATTCCTACTTTTTGTCTCTGAAATACAAAGTATTAGGTTGTTATGATCATAACTTAACAGACAAAAATTTCCCGAACACAATTGGTACAATTTAGTACACAATTGAAAGAAGAGGGTCATTGGCCGGGCGCGGTCGCTCACGCCTGGAATCCCAGGACTCTGGGAGGCCGAGACTGGAGGATCACAAGGTCAGGAAATCAAGACCATCCTGGCTAAGACAGTGAAACCATGTCTCTACTAAAAATACAAAAAATTAGCCCAGCGTGGTGGCGGGCGCCTTGTAGTCCCAGCTACCCAGGAGGCTGAGGCAGGAGAATGGTGTGAACCCGGGAACTTGCAGTGAGCCAAGATTGTGCCACTGCACTCCAGCCTGGGCGACAGAGCAAGACTCCATCTTAAAAAAAAAAAAAAAAAAAAAAAAAAAAAAAAGAAGAGGGTCATTATATAAAATTTGAAACAAAGAAAAAACTATAATCACAAAATGCATCTCTTTCATTGAGAAAAGAGTGATGTTTAAGCACAAATCTCTCTCAACTTCAGAAAGTCCCAACTTCAAGTAGTTAGGCATTGTAAACTCATGTGCAACCTATTTACTCTCTTATGATTTTTTTTAAAAAAATATTTTCCTTCTCCACCTTCCAGAAAAAAAAATATTCACTCAAACATTTATTGATGGCTGGGTGTGGTAGCTCACGCCTGTAATCCCAACACTTGGGAGGCTGAGGCAGGGGGATCTCTTGAGGCTAGGACTTGGAGACCAGCCTGGGCAAAATGGTGAAACTCCTCTACTAAAAATACAAAAATTAGCTGGGCATGGTGGTGCACACCTGTAACCCCAGCTACTACTCGGGAGGCTGAGTCATGAGAATCACTTGAACCTGGGAGGTAGAGGTTGCAGTGAGCCGAGATCGAGTCACTGCACTCTAGCCTAGGCGACAGAGCGAGACTGTGTCTCAAAAACAAACAAACAAACAACAACAACAACAAATACAATTCAGCTGGGCACGGTGGCTCACACCTGTAATCCCAACACTTTGGGAGGCCAAAGTGGGCAGATCACTTGAGGTCAGGAGTTCGAGACCAGCCTGGCCAACATGGTGAAACTTCATCACTCCTAAAAATACAAAAGTTACCCGGGTGTGTGGCACGCACCTGTCGTCCCAGATACTCGGGAGGCTGAGGCAGGAGAATCACTTGAACCTGGGAGGCAGAGCTTGCAGTGAGCAGAGATTGCACCACCGCACTCCAGCCTGGGTGACAGAGGGAGACTCTCTCAAAAGCAACAACAACAAAAAACCAAACACAATTTATTGGGAGCTTGCTTATGCTAGGTACAGATCTGTGTGCTGGGGACAAAATAAGACAAGTCTTCCCAAGTATTGCACTGTTTTAAATGTTCCCCTGATACTTAACTTGCTCCCTACCCTTGGTTGTTTTCATTGTCCTTCTGTGGCCACTTACCAGCTGCATTAACTCTTCTTTTTGTGTTGTTCCTCAATATTAACAGCTTTATTGAGATATAATTCACATACCATATAATACACCCGTTTAAATTATACAATTCAATAGTTTTTAGTATACTCACAGAGCTGTACAACCATTCACATAGCTAATTTTGAACATTTTCTTTTTCTTTTTTTTTTTTGAGCAGGGTCTGGCTTTGTCACCCAGGCTGGAGTATAGTGGCTCACTGCAGCCTCGACCTCCTGGGCACAAGTGATCCTCCTACCTCAGCCTCCCAAGTAGCTGGGACTACAGGTGTGCACCACCATACCCAGTTAATTTTTGTTTTTATGTTTTATAGAGGTGGCATCTCCTTATGTTGCCCAGGCTGGTCTCGAACTCCCCGGTTCAGGTGATCCTCCCATCTCAGCCTCCCAAAGTGCTCAGATTACAGCCATGAGCCATCACACCCGGCCTGGAATGTGTTTTTTTTTTTTTTTTTTTTTTTTTTTTGAGATGGAGTCTTGCTCTGTAGCCCAGGCTAGAGTGCAGTGGTGCAATCTCGGCTCACTGCAAGCTCCGCCTCCCGGGTTCACGCCATTCACCTGCCTCAGCCTCCCCAGTAGCTGGGACTACAGGTGCCCGCCACCACGCCCGGCTAATTTTTTGTATTTTTTAGTAGAGATGGGGTTTCACCGTGGTCTGGATCTCCTGACCTTGTGATCCGTCTGCCTCGGCCTCCCAAAGTGCTGGGATTACAGGCGTGAGCCACCGCGCCCAGCCTCCTAGAATGTTTTCATTACCCCAAAAGAAACCTGTGTCTAGTAGCAGTCACTCCATTTCCCCCCTGCTCCTTCAGAGACCTTAATCACTACTCTACTTTCTGTCTCTATGGATTGGCTTATTTTGGACATTTCCTGTAAATGGAATCATATAATATGTAATCTTTTTGTGTCTAGCTTTTTTCACTTAGCATGATTATTCTTTTTGTTCTTTTCTTTCTTTTTTTTTTTTTTGAGACAGGGCCTTGCTCTGTTGCTCAGGCTGGAGTGCAATAGCGCAATTTTGGCTCACCGCAGCCTCAACCTCCTGGGTTCAAGAGATTCTCCCACCTCTGGCTCCCGAGTAGCTGGGATTACAGGCGTGCGTCGCCATATCCCGCTATTTTTTTTTTTTATTTTTAGTAGAGACAGGGTTTCACCACGTTGGCCAGGCTGGTCTCGAACACCTGACCTCATGTGATCCGCCTGCCTCGGCCTCCTGAAATCTTGGGATTACAGGAGTCAGTCACTGCACCCAGCCAGCCGCATGATGTTTTCAAGGTTCATCCATGTTGCAATATGTATCAGTACTTCATTCCTTTTTTGGTCTAATAATATTCCACTGCATAGAGAGATCACATTTCCTTTAACCATTTCTCAGATAATGGACATTTGGGTTGTTTTTACTTTTTGACTATTATGAATAATGCTGCTAAGAACCATTAGCATGTACGTTTTTCTGTGGACCTAGGTTTTCATTTCTCTCGGGTATACACCTAGGAGTGGAATTGCTGGGTCTCATGGTAACTCTGTTTTAACATTTTTGGGCCGGGCACGGTGGCTCATGCCTGTAATCCCAGCACTTTGGGAGGCCGAGGCAGGCAGATCACGAGGTCAGGAGATGGAGACCATCCTGGCTAACACGGTGAAACCCCGTCTCTACTAAAAATACAAAAAATTAGCCGGGCGCGGTAGCGGGCGCCTGTAGTCCCAGCTACTCCGGAGGCTGAGGCAGGAGAATGGAGTGAACCCGGGAGGCGGAGCTTGCAGTGAGCCGAAATCGCGCCACTGCACTCTAGCCTGGGCTATAGAGCGAGACTCCATCTCAAAAAAAAAAAAAATTTCTGAAGAATTGTCAGATATTTTCATAGCAGCTGCATCATTTTACATTCCCACCATTCATGTATGAAGATTCCAAATTCTCCACATCCTCACCATCTATTTTCTTTCTTTTTGACGTTACCCATCCTTGTAGGCACACAGCGGTATCCGTGGATTTGATTTGCATTTCCTTGATAGTTAATGATGTTGAGCATCTTTTCATGTGCTTATTAACTCTGGAGGTAGACCTGCCAGGCCTTTTCTAATGAGGGACAACCATGGCTTTGTACCCCAAGGACATTTTTATTGAGTTTCTTTGTGTCTAGATTAGAATTAATTAATACTTTCTCTTCCAATGAAGCTCAGCTGCGTCCTGCATCGTGAATGAAAGGCTTTCTGTACATTTTTGCAAAAAAGAAAACCTAGGACTATTCTGGATAAGAAGTGACATTATCTGAGCAGCACTTGAAGCAAGAGAAATACATACTCTGATGCATTATTTCAGTCTAAGGAAGTGGCCTGGCACGCACTCTGTCTCTCTCTCTCCGTGTGTTTTAATCTAATACAGCACAACTGTCGAAGCAAATCTATAATGTATATATACAACAGAACAGTCTTAGGTCCTCATGAAGAGCGAATTGACTTTTTTATGTTGAAAATCTTTTTTTTTTTTTTGAGACAGAGTCTTGCTCTGTCCCCCAGGCTGGAGTGCAGTGGCGCGATCTCGGCTCACTGCAAGCTCCGCCTCCTGGGTTCACGCCATTCTCCTGCCTCAGCCTCCCGAGTAGCTGGGACTACAGGCGCCCGCCAACACGCCCGACTAATTTTTTGTATTTTTAGTAGAGACGGGGTTTCACCGTGTTAGCCAGGATGGTCTCGATCTCCTGACCTCGTGATCCGCCCGCCTCGGCCTCCCAAAGTGCTGGGATTACAGGCTTGAGCCACCGCGCCCGGCGAAAATCTTAAATATTGGTTAAGTTAGAGGTGAGATTAAAAAGTGTAGGAAAATCGGCTGGGCCCGGTGGCTAATCCCAGCACTTTGGAAGGCCGAGGTGGGCGGCTTACCTGAGGCCAGGAGTTCTAGACCAGCCTGGCCAACACAGTGAAAACCAGTCTCTACTAAAAATAGAAAAAATTAGCCGGGCGTGGGGGCGGGCGCCCGAAGTCCCAGCTACTTGGGAGGCTGAGGCAGGAGAATCCTTTGAACCCGGGAGACGGAGGTTGCAGTGAGCCGAGATCACACCATTGCACTCCAGCCTGGGCAAGAGCAAAACCTTGTCAAAAAAAAAAAGGTGTAGGAAAATAAACTGCCATCCAGTACAGCTGAAGAAATCGATACCTTAATTTACAACTTCAGTTTCTCTGTCCAAAGGCAATTCCAAGGCTCGAGCAAATTCTTTTATTGTGCTACGATTTTGGTTATTTTGAATACAGCTTTTCAAAGACCACTTGGGATTTGAGAGCCCTTGGTTTTCTAAGTGTTTTCTATAAGCCTTGTTTTTAAAGGCCGCGTCCTAGCGAGTGCAGCTGCCGCTCCTTACCGGACCCACAAGTGAGGAGCCCCGAGGTCATCACCGAGCGTGAACGCGGGAACGTCTGGGAAGGAAATCTGAAGCCCTGCTCTGACGGTCATAACAAAAGCCTTCGAGCCAAACCGGCGTGTTCAAATTCACCACGGCCCTTCCCGCGCTCCCCTCCCCGGAAACTTGACCACCTAGCCCAGAATGCCGCAGCAGCTTCCTCAGGGGACGCTGTCTCCCATTTCAAAAACCCAACCGAGAAAGAGCTCCGCAGCGCGCCTTCCGCCACGCCCAGGCCCGCAGGTCTCCGCTCGGGGCGGAAAATAATTCTTCCCCCGCACTCCCAGCCAGGAGGAACGCCAGAGGCGCCGCCCCATCCCTGCCGCTTCATTGGCTCTGGTGACCGGCCCCCCGAAAGTCGGCTTTCTATTGGCTGTCTTGGCCGCCGCTCTTCGCTTTTACCGGGGCACGCGGCGAGCGTGACCACGCCCTTTACGTCCGGACGCTCGGTCGCCTCCCGAGGCGTCGTAATCGCCGCCCAGAGGGAAGGAGGTCGGCAGTGCGAGGAGCTGCTATGGTGCTGAGTTTCCTGGTAGAGCCGGCCGAACCGAGGCGGTCGCGGCCATGAAGGTGAGGGGCCGGTGGAGCCGGACAGACCCCTCCTCGCCAATCCTATCCAGCCAGGGCACCTGAAGCGCCTCCTTTCTTTCCGCCTTAGCGGTTACCTAGTCGGCATCTCGGAGAGCAGCGCTGAGGGGGGTCGCTTGCCCGGCTTCAGGCGCCCCAACCGAGCCAGGGCAGGCTCCCGGACTCTCTCGAGCTCCTCCAGTGCCACCCCCGTCAGCGACCCGAGCGATGGGGAGAAGCTGGGCGCCCCCAGCTTTCGCGCCGGGTGGGCCCTTCTCTGCGCCCGGCCCTGTGCGCCTCCTCGGGGGCCTGAGGCAGAGGCGCCAGGGCTCGCATCAGCCTCGGTCCCTTGGCGCGCGGCGTGCCCTCTCCTGCCCCGAGTCCTTGAACTAACCCAAGTGTTGGGGACATCGTGGGACCGAGGAGAACGGGAGGGGTGCAGGGGGTGGTGAGGCCGGGGCCAGGCTAACGGGTTAGAGAACTCTCAGGGTGGGGATGCCACCCGGAAGGGGTGCTTCGTAGGCTGAACGTCGGGGCCGCGACCTAGAGAAGGCTAGATGTGCCTCCATCGCCACTAGGTAAACGCAGCAAGGAATCTGGCAGCTTGAGTTCTCCAAGGTGGGAGTGAGAGCGTGGGAGCATTACTGATGAGAAGTTGAAGAAAAGGGGGAAGGGGAGCGGGGTTTCCGGCCTACTTCTGAGAGATGATTCTCAACCCGATCACTGAGAGTTCTGAAGAGTTCTGTGAACAGCAGTCAGTTCAGGGTATTGATTGATTTGCCAAACTCAAACCAAGTGGGATGAGTCATAAGGTGATAATAACTTTCAGACCTAGACGATTTCGTTAATCTCAGTGCAGAGGTGTGCTGGGGGTGGGTCATCTAGCAGGTGAGCTGCTAAATTAACGCTGTCTCCATAAAGCGTCAAAGATTTACTATGGAAGATTGAAAAAGAGTGTCAGCTGGTCACAGAAATTCAGCACGTTTTGTTGAACGTTTTCTGTGCGTTAGCCAAGAGGGAGACATGGTGAAGAGAAGTAATTCAAAATACAGTCTCACCCCTTAGGAAGGAGTTTACCATTCAAAAGAAGAGTTATTTCCAAGTAACCATATTACAAGACAGAAGGCTATAGGTATCAAAAAAAAAAAAAGGGGACAAAACACTTAGGAGCAAGAAGGATACTTCTGGCTACAGAAAGCAAGGAATAGTTTTGGAATAGGTAACTTTGGAACTGTGCCTTGAAGTATGAGGATATTGTAAAAGCTTATTTTTGACTTTCCAGTTTAGTTATATTATTGCAGCTTGAAATTTCTATTAAAATATCTAGAAGTAGCTTTATTTCCTGAAAACCACCCTCTGCTGTGTTAAGATCCAAAAACAAAGCAGGGATCTTTATATATAATGCCTCGAAGAATGTCAGTATCAATATTAAATTTGTGGCCCATTAAGGAACTAGCTATCGAAGGAAAGAATTAGAGACAGGTCCAGTGTTGACATTTTTAAACAAGTTCTTTGAAAACAGACGTGTGTTTTGAATTGAAGTGGAAGGTACTACTTTCCAAGATGAAATTTTAGAAACAAAGTTTGGTGGCAATTGAAATTATAGAAAAGATATGTATTTTCAGAAGCAAAATATGGACCTGAATAAACATCAGCCTGTGCAAGATGACAGTTATAAATGGTGCTTTTGTTTTTGTGAAACTGGATTTACACCATTTAGGATTTGGGCTGTTAAATGTTTATTATTTAACTTAATGTTGATTTATATTGAAATTGTTTAATTGTGGGTATGCTCATCTGTAGATTTCTGGGCAGAGACTGATTCCTGATGTCATGGAATGCTAACATGTGAATGTTCATGTAAGGAAATACTTCTTTCTGTGGAATTAAAATTACATTAAAAGCCAAGCAAGTATACCTGGCTGGGCGCAGTGGCTCACGCCTATAATCCCAGCACTTTGGGAAGCCAAGGCGGATGGATCACTTGAGGTCAGGAGTTCGAGACCAGCTTGGCCAGCATAGCAAAACTCGTCTCGATTAAAAATTATTTTAAAAAGAAAAAAAGGAAAAAAAAAAAGTTAAGCAGTTAAAAAAAGCTAAGCAATTATATGGATAAGTACATGTTCACTCAAACCTGGAGCAGCTGGTTTTAGCATATGTACGGAATGGGTATTTACTTTCTCCCTTTGGTGTTTTGGTTTGGAAACATGTTTTGAAATAGGTCTTACCTCTCAGACTCAAGTAACATTTTAACCTTACAGTAACATCCAATCAACTTCCCATAAGGGATTAAAAAAAAAATCCAAATTAGTGCCCTGTGTTAATTTGATTTAATCCTTTTTCCCATTTTTCCTTATTTATATTGATCTCACCATTAATTATGCTAATCTCGGTTCTTCCAAGCTCAAAATGAGATATCAAGGAGAAAGTAATCTACTGAAAGTAATTCCTTTTCCTCTTTTTTCTCTGAAAGGTGGGGGAGTGGTGCTAAGGATCAAGTATACTGTTAAAAGAAAACAAAAACCCAAGCATGAGGAAGGTAACATTTATATCTATAGCACACATTATTGTAATAATCTATCAGTTTGGCCAATGTCTTGTCTAAAAGTATTGCATTTTAGAGTTCATCATCTGTTTTTGCAACCTGCTTAATGTCCAAATGGTATGAGAGAAATAATTTAGGATGTAGAATTCCTTCCTTTGTGGTATATGGTTGGATATTTGGTCATTAAGAGTTAGGTCCCTGCATATTGTATTTCAGTTGAAGCAGCAGTTTTGATAAGAAATCCTTTCATATTCTAAGGAGCATATGTTTCTCAAATGGCTCTAAATAGGATAAAGAGGCCAGGTGCGGTGGCTCACGCCTGTAATCCCAGCACTTTGGGAGGCCGAGGTGGGCAAATCACAAGGTCAGGAGATCGAGACCATCCTGGCTAACACAGTGAAACCCTGTCTCTACTAAAAATACAAAAAATTAGCCGGGTGTGGTGGCAGGCGCCTGTAGTCCCAGCTACTCTGGAGGCTGAGGCAGGAGAATGGCGTGAACCCGGGAGGCAGAGTTTGCAGTGAGCCGAGATTGCGCCACTGCACTCCAGCCTGGGCGACAGAGCAAGACTCCGTCTCAAAAAAAAAAAAAAAAAAGGATAAAGATTTGCTTTCTTATCAACTGTTTTTTCTGCTTTGCTTTTAGTTATGTAGGAAAGTTTAACCTAACCAAGATTAAACTGTAAAACTGATTATTTTATATCACTGTTGCTAAGATTTAATACATCTTTTTCCTGTCGTTTAACACAGGACATTGAGTTTTAGCAAATTGAAGGTTGTCCAGAGTTTAAAACAAACCCTGGACATATAGTGGGTGAGTTCTCTGAGGAAGCTTTCATTGGTGGAAGAACAGTATCCCTCCTTGGTCCTTGTAGATTCATGTAGCATCCGAGACAATTATTTTTTGAATTTAAAACTTCTAGGTTCATCCTTAAAATAACTGTGTAAATAATATATTTAACTTAGAGTTATGGCAAGCAAGGTAGACTCTTATGAGAAGAGTGTATGGCTTTATTATTATATTGCTATTTACCTAGTTTAATAAAAAGTGAATGTGTAATAACATATTAAGAGTTAAGGCAAGCAAGACAGACTCTTATGAGAAGAGTCTATGGCATTATTACCTTGCTATTTACCTAGTTCAATAAAAAGCGAATGACTTAGATCATTTAGTTTTCTGTTTCTTTTTTTTTCTTTTTTTTTGAGACGGAGTCTCACTCTGTCACCAGGCTAGAGTGCAGTGGCACGATCTCCGCTCACTGCAACCTCCGCCTCTCGGATTCAAACAGTTTTCCTGCCTCAGCTTCCCGAGTAGCTGCCATGCCCAGCTAATTTTTTTTTTTTTTTTCGTATTTAGTAGAGACAGAGTTTCACCATGTTGCCCAGGCTGGTCTCAAACTCCTGAGCTCAGGCAGTCCACCTGCCTGGGCCTCCCAAACTGCTAGGATTACAGCCTTGAGCCACCGTGCCTGGCCTACTTGTCTGTTTTCATACTCATAAACTTTCTTTTTCTTCTCTCCCCCTATACTTCTCTTGTCTCTGGCTGTCATTTAATCTTTTTTTTTTGAGATGGAGTCTCTCTCTGTTGCCCAGGCTGGAGTGTGGTGGCACCATCTCAGCTGACTGCAGTCTCTGCCTCAAGTGATTCTCCTGCCTCAGCCTCCTGTGTAGCTGGGACTACAGGTGTGCACCACCACACCCAGCTAATTTTTTTTTGGTATTTTTAGTAGATACAGGGTTCCACCATCTTGGCTAGGCTGGTCTCGAACTCCTGACCTCAAGTGATTCTGGCCTCCTAAAGTGCTGGGATTAGAGGTGTGAGCTACTGTGCCCAGCCTGTCATTTAATCTTCGTGGAAACCACCATAGCTTTTCTGATTCTTCATTCTAGTCTGGCTGGTTGATAGTATATTTAATGGAATCATTAAAAGGGATCACATCCTGATGTAGTTTAGGGTTGAAAATTTGTGGTAAACTTGTGAATTCTTTAAATTGAGCATTTTGAAGTATTTTCTCCCCACAGGGATTCTGAAAGCATATTAGATTATACACACACAGAAGCAAAGACAGCTGAACCTTGAGGCCATTTGAAAATCCTGGCACTGTGCCAGAAAGAGAGCTGGGCTGCTGCTCTTGCAAAGAAACAGAACACCTTTCCTCTTGCTTTTGTTGACTGTAGTGATGTTTCATGGGCTTATATTGTTTGAATCTGACTGAGGAACCTGAGAGAGTCCTTATAATCTTATTGGCCGGAAACTGTCATTCCTACTCTTACGCAGATTATTTAGGTTTGTATTCTTTCCCCTCCCATTTACTTCCTCTCCTTTGCTCCTACAGAGGGGAGGGGGCTTCTAATTCATTTTTGGGGAGGGAACAGTATGGGAGAAACACTGTCAGTCTCTGCTATGGGAAGAAAAAGAGGGACTTGAACATTAAGGAGTTTCAGTGAAGGAACTGACATGCTTGGCCCAGTACTTTCTGGGACCGTCTCACATCTGTCTTCCTGTAGTGAAGATGGAGTTCTGGTCTCCACTCAACTAGCTGGTAAGCTGCTCTTGGTCAGCTGTATATTATCCAGACTTGTTGGCTGCAGAGCTAAGGTCCTGTTCTCCAGTTGATGCTATCAGTAAAAACAAACATTTTAATTTCCATTTGTCTTATTTCTTTTTGAGACAGGGTCTTGCTCTGTCACCTAGGCTAGAGTGCAGTGGTGCAATCTCTGCTTACCGCAACCTCCGCCTCCCAGGTTCAAGCAATTCTCCTGCCTCACCCTTCTGAGTAGCTAGGATTACAGGCATCCACCACCATGCCTGGCTAATTTTTGTATTTTTAGTAGAGACGGGGTTTCACCACGTTGACCAGGCTGGTCTGGAACTCCTGACCTCAGATGATCCTCCTGCTTCGGCCTCCCAATGTGCTGGGATCACAGGCGTGAGCCACTGTGCCCGGCCTCTGTCTTATTTCTTTTTTTTTTTTTTCCTTGAGATGGAGTCTTGCTCTGTCACCCAGGCTGGAGTGCAGTGGCGCAATCTCGGCTCACTGCAAGCTCCGCCTCCCAGGTTCACGCTATTCTTCTGCCTCAGCCTCCTGAGTAGCTGGGACTATAGGCACCCGCCACCACGCCCAGCTAATTTTTTGTATTTTTAGTAGAGACAGGGTTTCACCATGTTAGCCAGGATGGTCTCAATCTCCTGACCTTGTGATCCGCCCACCTCGGCCTCCCAAAGTGCTGGGATTACATGAGCCACTGCGCCCAGCCTGTCTTATTTCTCTTACTTAGCTCCAAATTGGATGTGGAAAAAAGGTACTGTTACTGGCTCCCTAAAATCTTGGTGCACTGTCTTTGAAGAAAAGAGGAGAACTGGCATTGGATACCAGAATGACATGAGGACATCTAGGTGTCTGAGGCAGTCCAGGCAGGTTTTAGATTTAATTTCTTATTATGGAATGTGTAAGGTTTTTTGTTGTTGTTGTTTTTTGAGACGGACTCTTGCTCTGTCGCCCAGGCTGGAGTGCAGTGGCATGATCTCAGCCCACTGCAGCCCCCGCCTCCCAGTTCAAGTGATTCTTGTGCCTCAACCTCCCGAGTGGCTGGGACTACAGGCACCCGCCACCACGCCTAATTTTTTGTATTTCAGTAGAGATGGGGTTTCACCATGTTGCCCACGCTGGTCTCGAACTCCGGAGCTCAAGCAATCCGTCCACTTCAGCCTCCCAAAGTGCTAGGATTACAGGCATGAGTCACCACGCTGGGCTAGGTGTTAAGTTTTTAAATACGATACCTGGTTTTTAACTGATATAAGCCAGGCAGACCATGGTCCTATGGTGGCTCTACTGAGAGCAGCTTTGGCTTAAGAGGGTGGATTAGACTACCAAGAACAAATCATTTATTTTTAGTAATCATTGATGGCTAGAAAATAAACTCCAAACACAGGTAAATTCTCTGAGCTTGGAGTTTTGTGCCAGGCATAGGCAGACAGTTGCCTCATTCTCTTATTCTCTATGTTGTTTTAAACTACATTCATGGTCAAGAGAGGAAATTTAGCTGTCTTCACAATTATCGTTCTTTTTTTAAAATATAATTTCAACTTTTAGATTTGGGGGTACATGTACAGATTTGTTACATGGGTATATTGAGTGATGCTAAAGTTTGGGGTACAGTTGGTCCCGTCAGCAGGTAGTGAACACAGTACCCAATGTTAGTTTTTCACCCCTTGTTCCTTTCTTCCCTCCTTCCCCTTCCCCCCAGATTATTCTTTCTAAACTGTTAGAAAAAGGGTTATACTTCTTAGATACCACTTGGATTCATGTGGTAGAACTAGAACCCATGGAGTTTTGCTGCCTACTAAGGTCCCCAAGTAGGTCATGGAAGCCCACATCATGGCTTGCATTTTCAAAGTTCCAGCCTTTTCAGAGATCTGGCTTTGGGCTTTATTCACGGAGTAGTAACTGTAGGGTTTTTTCCCCCCAATGAACAAATAATGGATGGTGACCCTTCCATAAAGAAGACACCACTTTGGAATTGAGACCAGTGAATCAACTGCAAATTCAGAAGCCAAAGGGGTATGCCTAGTGTACTGTCAGAAGCCAAAGGTGGGGGTATAGTATACAACAACTCAATGAATTGACTGCAAATGCAGAAGCCAAAGGCGTATGCCTAGTATACAACAACTCGGTGAACTGACTGCAAATTCGGAAGCCCAAGGGCTATGCCTAGTATGCTGTCTTTCCAGGAACTGGGTTTGCTCAAAATCTAGGAGGAAATGGAGTGGTTTGTAGAAGATGCTTCAATCTTACTATCAGTATGGAAGCAATGAATGAATAAAAGAAAAATAAAGGAATACAGGCTAATTTAACTGGAGGAAGATCTTAAAATATAGGGAAGACAAAAATGGAACAGGAAAGAACATGAACTTAGGTCTCTAAAGTTTTTAAAAGGAGGGTGCAGGAGAGTGATCCTTGTTGGTTAGGACCCTACTGGATATGGTAACTGGGTTCCAAGGAAATATAACAGAGGCAGAGTGTGAAGAGCTCAGAAAATAGATTGGCATATGTTCCCCCCATCCCTTGTCCCCCTCTCCACTGTAAGAGCTCAGATTCAATAAACCCTTGGGGAAATTGTCTTTTAAATAGTTCTCCAATTGCTTTTATAGGTTCCGTCAAGTCATAACAGAAAATGTGGGCCAAGCGTGGTAGCTCATGCCTGTAATCCCAGTGATTTGGGAGGCTGAAGCAGAAGGATCCCTTGAGCCCTGGAGTTTGACATCAGCCTGGGCAGCATATCGAGATCCCGTCTCTAAAAAAATAAAAATAAATGGCCAGGTGCGGTGGCGCACGCCTGTAATCCCAACACTTTGGGAGGCCGAGGCAGGCAGATACCTGAGGTCAGGAGTTCAAGACCAGCCTGGCCAACATGGTGAAACCCCATCTCTACTAAAAATATAAAAAATTACCAGGGTATGGTGGCAGGCACTTGTAATCCCAGCTACTTGGGAGGCTGAGGCACGAGAATCACTTGAACCCGAGAGGCAGAGGTTGCAGTGAGCCAAGATTGTACCACCGCACTCCACCCTGGGTAACAAGAGTGAAACTCTGTCTCAAAAAATAAATAAATAAATAAATAAATAAAAACTAGACAATGTGTACAGATTTAAGGGGAAAGATCAGTATAGGGCACTTCAAGCACTATTAGGTGAGTGTCAAGGTGACAGTTGTAGGTAGAGATGCCTTTGCCCTGAGGAGGCATGCAGAATAATTTCTGAAATTTGTGAGAAAGTACAGGAAGATGAAACATACTAAAGGAGAGCCAGGTAGATGGAGTCCAAGCTTGGAAGGATTTATCTTCTAGATGGATTCTTCAGCCTGGAGGTGAAGAAGGACAAAAATACTTTGAACAATGGCTGCTTTTGATAGACCCAGAAATCACTGACTTTCTCCTAATATTGGGAGATTTCACACAAGAAAATGTGCAGAGGGGTTAAGGTGGGAAATAAAAGTTTGGGCCCAAAAGCAAAGAGCAAATAAAATCAAGGAGAGCACCAAAGTCCAGCAAAAGTTACAGGCCAATATGTGGTAAAAAAGGAAAGGGATTCATTGAAGAATCAGATTAGATTGTTAAAAACTCAGCTGACCCTTTCTTTTTTTTTTTTTTTTTTTTTTTTTGAGGTAGAGTCTTGCTCGGTCACCCAGGCAAGAGTGCAGTGATACAGTGGCGTGATCTCTGCTTACTGCAACCTCCACCTGCCAGGTTCAAACGATTCTCCTGCCTCAGCCTCTTGAGTAGCTTGGACCACAGGCGTGCACCACCATGCCTGGCTAATTTTTGTATTTTTAGTAGAGACAGAGTTTTACCGTGTTGGCCAGGCTGGTCTCAAACTCCTGTCCTCAGGTGACCCGCTGGCCTCGGCCTCCCAAACTGCCGGGATTATAGGCATGAACCACAACACCTGGCCAAAACTTAGCTGACCCTTTCTTAAAGGATTGGGTAAAACCAAAGTGGGATGCGAAATACTACATATCCCACAACAGAAAAACGTAGACAGGTCTTGGGGAGTATGTGGCTGAGGCATTATTAGTTCCAGAAGTCAAGGGCCACAGGCTTCCAAAGTAACCACAGCCCTTTCCACTCAGGAATTTGTGGAGGGTGATGTTCCAGCTGAAACAGTATAGGCAGGAAGAAGACATCTTCCCTTGGACTGAGCAGGTCTTAAGCTTTTAACCTGGCCTGTATATCAGAATTACCCAGGGAGTTTTCAAAAAAATTCTGGTGCCCAGGCTGCACCACAGACCAGTGAAATCAGAATCTCTGGGGCTGGGACCCCAGGCATCAGTATTTTTAAAGACTTGCCTGGTGAGTCCAACATGCAGCCAAGGCTGAAAACCATTCTCTTAAGGGCAGTTTCACAACCCTAGGCAATTCCTTAGCAAGAGGTACTGACAGCAGCTACCAAGCTACAGGACTAAAACACCTGTTCCAACAAACGGCAGCGGGGGTGGGTGTTTCCTGGCACTTCAGTGCTAAAATGAATGTAAAGAAATTATGTTCATGGCTGGGTGTGGTGGCTCATACCTGTAATCCCAGCACTTTGGGAAGCCGAGGCGGGCAGATCACCTGAGGTCAGGAGTTCGAGACCAGCCTGACCAACATGGAGAAACCCCGCCTCTACTAAAAATACAAAATTAGCCGGGCATGGTGGCACATGCCTGAAATCCCAGCTACCAGGGAGGCTGAGGCAGGAGAATCGCTTGAACCTGGGAGGTAGAGGTTGCGGTGAGCCAAGATCGTGCCATCGCACTCCAGTCTGGGCAACAAGAGTGAAACTCCATCTCAAAAAAAAAAAAGAAATTATGTTCATTTCAGCGCTGGGATGCCAGGAAACACGGGGCTTAAAGGGGAGATGGAAATTAAAATTTTCAAATATGCTGGATGGGGCCGGTGTGGTGGCTCATGCCTGTAATCCCAGCTCTTTGGGAGGCTGAGGCAGGCGGATCACGAGGTCAGGAGTTTGAGACCAGCCTGGACAACATGGTGAAACCCCGTCTCTACTAAAAATACAAAAATTAGCTGGGTGTGGTGGTGGGTGCCTGTAATCCCGGCTCCTCAGGAGGCTGAAGCAGGAGAATTGCTTGAACCCGAGAGGCAGAGGTTGCAGTGAGCCGAGATTGTGCCATTGCATTCCAGCCTGGGCAACAGAGCAAGATTCTGTCTCAAAACCACCAAAAAAAAAAAAAAAAATGCTGGATGGGAAAGAAAAATACTTCAAATATACTAGTGACAGGGGCTTCCCCTGCTTCAAATTTCTGAACTTTCCAGAAGGCTGGAGTGTTGCAAATGCTCCTGTCAGAGATGATAACTGTAAGTGGATTTGCCCTTCAGTATGATGCTAAGGTTATTCTCATTGGGAGATCATGTTCTCATTGGAAGATTTTGCCCAAATTTAAGTTCAGAGATTCTAATGAGGCTGCAACCTGAATTTTTCAGGATTGCTTCTTTACCTTCTATTCCTGTAGTATTTGGCTGACAATAGTTAATATGTGTCTGAGTTGTACTGAATATTGGGTTATAGCAGCATTTTTGCCTGGGACACTTTGGAGGTTGGCTTGGGCTTTTTTGTTTGTTTTTGAGACAGGGTCTCATTCTGTCACCCAGGCTGGAATGCGGTGGCATTAAGCATAGCTAACCATAGCCTCGACCTCTCAGGCTCAAGAGATCCTTTTGCCTCAGCCTCCGAGTAGCTGGGAGCACAGGCACATGCCCCCACACCTGGCTAATTTTATGTTTTGTAGAGATAGAGTCTCCCTATGTTGCCCAGGCTGGTCTTGACCTGGCCTCAAACAATCCTCCCACATTGGCCACCTAAAGTGCTGGGATTACAGGTGTGCGCCACCATTCCTGGCCTGTTTTTAAATTTTTATTTTATGATGAGGGCTAAATTAAGGGTTTTTCTTCATTTTCTTTCTGGGGAACAAAGGAAATTCCCTTCCTTGTATAGAAACGTGAGGAATGGGACAAAATTGTCCCCCTCCAAAATTGGTATCTACACAGAGAATCCATCTGTTTTCCCAAAATAAGTCCTTCTATTCCCTTTACCAGAGCTGTGTAGTTGAAAAAAAAATTTTCAGCCTAGAATTTTTAATGCTCATACTCATTAACATGGTTTGAAAAATTGTATCCTTCCCTAATTCATTGTAAAACTATCCCTGATACAAAGGTCATAATCTCTGACAGTGCCGCTTTTAAAAGGGGGTGTCATTTGAGATTTTTGGTTTTCTTTATGAAGAAAACATATTTTGAACTTTCTAAGTAGCATGTAAAATTTTAATAATGTTCCATTGCCTGTGAAGAGACAATAGGAATTTTTTACAGTTACTTGTCAGTCATACCATGGTGGAAAGAGGAGCAGGAGAAAAAGAAGTTTTTGTCCATGAGGAACTTTCACTGTAGTCCAGGAGGCAACATCAGACGTGAATTAGAAGGGGGATAAAAGGCCGGGCATGGTGGCTCATGCCTGTAGTCCCAGCACTTTGGGAGGCCGAGGTGGGCGGATCACGAGGTCAGGAGATCGAGACCATCCTGGCTAGCACGGTGAAACCCTGTCTCTACTAAAAATACAAAAAATTAGCCGGGTGTAGTGGCGGGCGCCTGTAGTCCCAGCTACTCGGGAGGCTGAGGCAGGAGAATGGCGTGAACCCAGGAGGCAGAGCTTGCAGTGAGCCGAGATCGCGCCACTGCACTCCAGCCTGGGCGACAGAGCGAGACTCCATCTCAAAAAAAAAAAAAGGTCGGGGGGGTGGGGATAAAAGCTAAGAGAGCTGTTGGTTTAGTAGCCACATTAGTAGGAAGCTAAACTTTGTGAAACTGCACTTCTGTTAACCCTGGAATGAAGAGAAGTTTATCCTGGGAGTACTTTCTGCAGTTGAGGTATTTTTTTCCCCAAAAAACGTAACGTGCAAACTGAATTTTTTAAAACAAAGTTTTTCCAGTTTTGAGTACATACTCTAAAGAACTGTGGATGAATCCTTTACTTAAGAGAACATTAACTTTATTATTATTAATTTTTTTTGAGATGGAGTCTCACTCTGTCACCCAGGCTGGAGTGTAGTGGCGCAATCTTGGCTCACTGCAAACTGCCTCCTGGGTTCAAGCGATTCTCCTGCCTCAGCCTCCCGACTAGCTGGGACTACAGGCGTGTGCCACCATGCCCAACTACTCTTTTTTTTTTTTTTTTTTTGAGATGGAGTCCTGCTCTGTTGCCCAGGCTGGAGTACAGTGGCGCAGTCTCGGCTCACTGCAAGCTCTGCCTCCCGGGTTCACGCCATTCTCCCACCTTAGCCTCCCAAGTAGCTGGGACTACAGGTGCCCGCCACCACGCCAGGCTAATTTTGTTTTTGTTCTTTTAGTAGAGATGGAGTTTCACCGTGTCAGCCAGGATGGTCTTGATCTTCTGACCTCATGATCTGCCCGCCTTGGCCTCCCAAACTGCTAGGATTACAGGCGTGAGCCACCACGCCTGGCCTAATTTTTGTGTTTTTAGTAGAGATGGGGTTCTGCCATGTTGGTCAGTCCAGTCTCGAACTCCTGACTTCATGTAATCCACCTGCTGTGGCCTCCCAAAGTGCTGAGATTATAGATGTCAGCCATTGTGTCTGGCTGAACACTAACTTTAAATTAACTCTTAGTGAATCTAGATTTTCATGCTTTTTGGTTTTTTTTTTGAGACGGAGTCTCGCTGTGTCACCCAGGCTGTCGTGCAGTGGCGTGATCTCGGCTCACTGCAACCTCTGCCTCCTGGGTTCAAGTAATTCTCCTGCCTCAGCCTCCCGAGTAGCTGGGATTACAGGTGCCTGGGAACCACACCAGCTATTTTTGTATTTTTAGTAGAGACGGGGTTTCACCATGTTGGCCAGGCTGGTCTTGAACTCTTGACCTCATGATCTGCTCCCCCACCTCCGCCTCCCAAAGTGCTGGGATTACAGGCATGAGCTATCGTGCCCATCCTTTTTTTTTTTTCCCCCCTCTTTTTGAGGCAGAGTCTCACTCTGTCGCCCAAGCTGGAGTGCAATGGTGCGATCTAGGCTCACTGCAACCTCCGCCTCCCAGGTTCAAGCGATTCTCCTGCCTCAGCCTTCCAAGTAGCTGGGATTACAGGCATCTGGTCAATACGTCCAGCTAATTTTTGGTATTTTTAGTAGAGACGGTGTTTCGCCATGTTGTCCAGGCTGTTTTGAACTCCTGACCTCAGGAGATCCACCTTCCTTGGCCCCCCAAAGTGCTGGGATTACAGGCATAAGCCACTGAGCCTGGCCAGATTTTCATGCTTTTATGCACACCGTGGCTATAGAGTTTGAGGTATATTATCATTTAAAGGTACGAACTATTATAATTTTACCTTTTACAGAGTCTCGTCTGTCGCCAGGTGAGTGCAGTGGGGACTCGGTCATGCAAGTCCCCGGTTCCGCCTTTTCTGCCTCAGCCTTCAAGTAGTGGGATACAGGCCCCGCCACCCCCCGGTAATTTTTGTTTTTTAGGTCTCGATCTCCTGACCTCGTGATCCGCCCGCCTCGGCCTCCCAAAGTGCTGGGATTACAAGCGTGAGCCACTGCGCCCGGCCAACCTTTTTATTTTTTTGAGACGGAGTTTTGCTCTTTTGCCCAAGCTGGAGTGCGGTGGCGCGATCTCGGTTCACTGCAGCCTCCACCTCCTGGGTTCAAGCGATTCTCCTGCTTCAGCCTCGTGAGTAGCTGGTATTACAGAAGCCTGCCACCATGCCCAGCTTTTTTTTTTTTTTTTTTTTTTTTTTTTGGAGATGGAGTCTCGCTCTGTTGCTCAGGCTGGAGTGCAGTGGCGCCATCTGGGCTCACTGCAAGCTCCGCCTTCCGGGTTCACGCCATTCTCCTGCCTCAGCCTCCCGAGTAGCTGGGACTACAGGCGCCCGCCATCACGCCTGGCTATTTTTTTGTATTTTTAATAGAGACAGGGTTTCACCGTGTTGGCCAGGCTGATCTTGAACTCCTGAGCTCATGATCCACCCGCCTCAGCCTCCCAAAGTGCTGGGATTACAGGTGTGAGCCACCGCACCCGGCTTTACCTGACTTGAAAGGCATCACTATTTCTTGAGAATTATAGGGTGTGAAGACTTATAATATTGAAATCCTTGGCTTTGATACTTCAGACTGTTTGAACCTTGTGTTGTGGTTTCTTCTTTACCTTCTCCTTTCTTTATAATACAACATTACTTCTGGGTAATAGCAGAAACAGCCATTATCCTTCTGTTGCATTCCAAATTGCCTTTTGCCTTTTAAGGTTGAGGGCTTTTTATTTGCTTTTTGTTTTAAGAGCTTGCCGGACAACAGTAAATGTTTGACAGAATCAGATAATAAAATAAATGGAACTGTATTATTATGTGCTGGCATTTTAACTAATACCTCAGCTATCTCGACTTCCATTACCTATCACATTATCTAGATTCTAGAATATGCTTAAGAATTAGGACAAGGGCAAAAGCCTATTCGTTCTAAACACTATAGCTTTTATTTTAAGCATGGGAAAATGCCTTTGGCCCTCGCTGAAAATTTATTCTTTTTTTTTTTTTTTTTTTTTTGAGACGGAGTCTTGCTCTGTCGCCCAGGCTGGAGTTCAGTGGCGCAATCTCGGCTCACTGCAAGCTCCGCCTCCCGGGTTCACGCCATTCTCCTGCCTCAGCCTCTCCGAGTAGCTGGGACTACAGGCGCCCGCCACCATGCCCGGCTAATTTTTTATATTTTTAGTAGAGACGGGGTTTCACCGTGGTCTCGATCTCCTGACCTTGTGATTCGCCCGCCTCGGCCTCCCAAAGTGCTGGGATTACAAGCGTGAGCCACCGTGCCCGGCCAATTTATTCTTTTATGTATACTTGTAACAAGCATGGTTATCAGGTTTCTGAGACTGCAGTAAAAAAGGAGACAGGTTACTCTGGGCAGGTATAGTGATAGCCCTGGTGGCTCAAAGAGAGGGAAGAGACAAGGAAAAAACCATAGAAAGCAATACATTAGTTCTGGGCCATTTAGTGGAGTAGCAAATAGCCCTTACGCCTTGGAAGGCCATGATGGTTATCAAGTCATTAAAAATTATGTTTAGTATCTTCAGTTTGAAAAGGTAGAATAAAAAAATACTTTCCTGTTGTTGTTGGTTTTTTTTTTTTTTTGAGACGGACTCTCGCTCTGTCACCCAGCCTGGAATGCAGTGATGTGATCTCGGATCACGACAGTCTCTGCCTCCCAAATTCAAGCGATTCTCATGCCTTTGGCCCTCACTGAAAGCTAGGAGGCTGGGCACAGTGGCTCATGCCTGTAATCCCAGCACTTTCGGAGGCCGAGGTGGGTGGATCACCTGAGGTCAGGAGTTCGAGACCAGCCATGGTCGTCAACATGGCGAAACCCTGTGTCTACCGAAACTACAAAAAATTAGCTGGACATGGTGGCGGGTGCCTGTAATCCCAGCTACTGGGGAGGCTGAGGCAGGAGAATTGCTTGAGCCCGGGAGGCGGAGGTTGCAGTGAGCCGAGATCACGCCATTGCACTCCAGCCTGGGCAACAAGAGTGAAGTTCCGTCTCAAGAAAAAAAGAATTTGGAAAGTAGAGAAAATTTCAGAGAAAATAAATTACACATAATACATTAAAATCTATTCTGGTTTGTCTACAACTTCAGGTAAAAAAAAAAAATCTAGAGTTTCAGTTGGTGTTTTGATGTTTTCCATGTCATTTAAAAAAATTATTTACATATGCTATAGTATATTATACCCAGTTACAAATGCGAAAACAGAGGTTTAAGGAAATGAAGTAATTTAAATTTATGGGCCTGGCATAGTGGCTCACACCTGTAATCTGAGCACTTCGGGAGGCCAAGGTGGGCAGATCACTTGAGGCCACGCGTTTGAGACCAGCCTGGACAACATGGGGAAACCCAATCTCTACTAAAAATAAATTAGCCGAGTGTGTGGCGTGTGCCTGTAATCCTAGTTATTCGGGAGGCTGAGGCAGGAGAATCGCTTGAACCCAGGAGGCGGAGGTTGCAGTGAGCCAAGATCGCACCACTGTACTCCAGCCTGCGTGACAGCGAAACCCTGTTTTTAAATAAGTAAATTGATGTTATTTCTGTTAAATAATAGCTGAGAAAATCTGCCTTAGACTGTAGAACTGTGATGTCTAGTGCAATGGCCACCAGCCTAATGTTGCCAGGTAAAATACAGGGTGCCTGAAATTTTGAATTTCAGATGAAAAACGAAGAATTTTTAGTATATGCATATCCCAAATATAGCACAGGACAGACTTTTGTCCAGTCTTTTTTTTTTTTTTTTTTTTTACATGCCTGTGTACATGTATCTGTTTTGGGTGGGTATGGAGGTTTTTTGTTTTGTAAAATTTGGATCATGTTCTCTTTTCCTTTTGTTTAACAAGCGATCATGGGTATTGGCAATGCCAGATATTCTTTGGAAATAGCAGAAAATTCTTTCCAAATGACTTGAAATTTCAGTGCCCAGATGAATATAGTAATCTCAAGTTATTGAGGGCAAACTTACCTCTCCAGAATAGCATTCCCTGAGGATCCCAGAGAGCCCAGATTCCACTTAGCTTTAAACTGTGGGATTTGTGTTCCTTTTTAGGCGGGTGCCACGTCTATGTGGGCTTCGTGCTGTGGGCTGCTGAATGAAGTCATGGGAACTGGAGCTGTCAGGGGCCAGCAGTCAGGATTTGCAGGAGCCACCGGTCCATTCAGATTTACACCAAACCCTGAGTTTTCCACCTACCCACCAGCGGCTACGGAAGGGCCCAACATAGTCTGTAAAGCCTGTGGACTTTCATTTTCAGTCTTTAGAAAGAAGGTGAGTTGGATGAAATGTTACATAACAAGACACATGGGTCAGAATTCTTGATTGTAGGTTATTTTGAATAGCTAGTGAATTTTCATTTCTGTTTATAAAAATATCAAAAGCTTAGTTCCATTAGCCATTTTCCATCTAGAAAAATACTTAATTGGAGGGATTATATTACTGCTCAAGTTTTCTGACTAGACATTGTTTCTCACGTTCAGGCATCCTTTCTCCTGAACTTTGACCTGTTTGTATCATTTTATTCTCCATGATGATGTTTATTTCCTAAAGCAAGAAATTTATTAGTCTGTAGTTTTGTTCACAAATGATTTACTGTAACTATGATTCAGATTCAAGTGTCAAAAAAAATCCCGTACCTTAACTTTCAAATGAATAAATGAATGCAATAAATTAACTACTCTTTAGAGATTCAACATAAAATACTGAGCTAACAGTTATTTTCACTCAGATAGAAAGTCATTCAGAGACCTATCATATTGGTAGGCCTCCTTGCTCTCTTTGATCATTAGTTTAGTCTTTTGAAGTACTTAAGGAAAAAAAATGTTAGCTTGCGGGAACAATGCAGCGACCAGAAATGACCACATCTTAGTGCCCTCTTTAAGCTTCTCTAGTGGCAAGGCTTTGATTGTGGTTAGGCTGTGTAGTTTACAGATTACTGTATTAGTGGGTCCTGTATTTTCTTGGATTGACCTTGAGAGATCAGTTGCCTTTCTCTTTCCTTCTCAGTCTGTTATGCTTTTTGTCTTCTGCTCTTTAAATGGGGGAAATTTTTCCTGTAGGAAAAGACCAAGAAGTGTGATTCTGCTTTCTGCTCTGTGTGGTTCAAGCTCTGTTTTGTTAATTACATGTTTATACCAAGGGGTGGAAAGGTTTTAATTCATTAACACAAGAGTGTTTTTCTTAAAGTCCTATATTAGAACTTCTGTGAATCCAGACTGCCTTGGCAATGAATATTTTGATTTTCATGGCTTTTGAAACACGAAAATACCTCTGGAAATAGTCTGGTGCCACTGGGGACTTCGCTGAAAACTAAAATTAAATTTTAATAGAAGGCAGAAAGAAAACTCATGTTTTCATAATGGTTTATATCTTGCTGTCATCAAATGCTTTTCTTTCTTCAGCATGTTTGCTGTGACTGCAAGAAGGATTTTTGCTCCGTTTGTTCAGTCTTACAAGAAAATCTCCGTAGATGTTCTACTTGTCACTTATTACAAGAGACAGCATTTCAGCGCCCTCAGTTAATGCGACTGAAGGTGAAGGACCTGCGGCAGTATCTCATTCTGAGAAATATACCCATAGATACTTGTCGTGAGAAAGAAGACTTGGTGGATCTAGTACTGTGCCATCATGGACTAGGCTCTGAGGACGACATGGACACAAGCAGTCTGAATTCTTCAAGGTCCCAGACTTCTAGCTTTTTCACACGTTCGTTTTTTTCAAACTATACAGCCCCCTCTGCTACTATGTCTTCGTTTCAGGGAGAGCTTATGGATGGAGACCAGACATCCAGATCTGGAGTGCTGGCACAGGTACGAGGGGGTAACTAATTACACCCAGGGCCCAGCACGCTTACTCTTGGCCGTATATGGCAGGGCCTTTAGTGCTTGACGACTTCTGATAAACTTCAAGTCATGTGCTGGAGTGGAGCTTCCACACCCAGCTGAACTCTGCACTTGAAGGCTGTCCTGATGTATATAGTGTCTGCTGAGGTGCTAGGTGGCTCCAAAGTCTGCTGTCTGAAGGGTCCCAAAATAGCTCATCAGTCTCTTGGCCTTAGTTAATTTCTCTATCTTATACAGTTAGACACTGTTGAAATGGCTGTGAAAAAGTAGCACATACACATTTGTAGTGTTGTGTTAGTACAAGTATTTCAGTGACCACAGAAAACAATCAGTAGTGTAAGTTAGCCTAATGCCCATTTGTCTTGGTACAGTGAAATTGTTATAATTTAGTTAATGAAAGAGCCATCTGAATTAGTGAAAAAATGTAGTTATTTACTAATTGTAATCAATAATATTGTCCCAATGAGGTCCTTGGGCATCCTGATTGAATAACATGTAAGGGCTTGTAATTAATATTTACTTGTACGTGAGTGATTCTAAACTGCTGAAAGAAATGTTTTGAACAAATTTTTTCACACTTAATTTTCTTCTCTGAAGAAGGGGGTTATTAAAAGTAGAGGAAAGCTGGATGAGGTGGTGTGAGCCTGCAGTCTGATACTTGGGAGGCTGAGGCAGGAGGATTGGTTTAGTTCAGGAGTACGAGGCTGCAGGTGTACCATGATTGCAACTGTGAATAGCCACTGTATCCCTAGCCTGGGCAACACAGCAAGACTTTTTTTTTTTTTTTTTTTGGAGGCAGAGTCTCACTCTGTTGCCCAGGCTGGAGTGAAGTGGCGAGATCTTAGTTCACTGCAACCTCTGCCCTGCTGGGTTCAAGCGATTCTCCTGCCTCAGCCTTCCGAGTAGCTAGGATTACACCCAGTTAATTTTTGTATTTTTAGTAGAGATGGGGTTTCACCATGTTGGTCAGGCTGGTCTTGAATACCCGACCTCAGGTTATCTACCCGCCTTGGCCTAAGTGCTAAGATTACAGGCATGAGTCAACTGCGCCTGGCCAAGAGTGTCTTTTAATTAGTAAATGAATAAATGCAGAGGGAAATTTGGTCTAATTGCCTTCTAGATATAGTCCTGTGTCCTCTAATAATATTTTGGTCAGTGATAGACCACATACACAGCAGTGGTTCTGTAAGATTATAATACCATATTTTTATTGTACCTTTTTTGTGTTTAGATATGTTTAGATACACAAATACTTATTACTGTGTTATAGCTGCCTACAGTATTCAGTACACTAATGTGATGTACGGCTTTGTAGCCAGCCATGCCCTATAGCCTAGGTGTGTAGCAGGCTGTGCCATCCAGGTTTGTGGAAGTGCACTGTGATGTTCGCACAATGACAAAATCGCCTAAGGACACATTACTCAGAATGTCTCCTAGTCGTCAAGCAACACATACTGTAGTCGTAAATTAGATAAGTCCAAGCCAGGAGTTTTATTATTCTCCCAAAGGAGAATTGGCATATTTATGCTGCAAACATAAGGCACACCTGACTTACATACCCCTTTTGGGTATACACCACCATTTGGGTGGTGTGGATTGTTGGATGCTACAGTATGGTGCCTGGGAATCAGTAGGGTGGAATATTTGAAATTGGGAACTGACCTAGCTTATTGGAGAGCTATTGTCAAAATATAGTCAAAATATGTGAAAGAAGGTACATAACCCAAACTGAAGAGATTTTTTTTTTCTAAAGTGTTCTGATTGAGAAATGTTAAAAACTAGAATTAGCCTCAGCCATCAGTGAAGTCCAGAAAGCCTTCGTTGGAATTAGATTGTCTAAGTACGCTGTGGTAGAACTGAGATCTTTCAAATCAGATGCCCCTGATGCTTGGGCTGACCCATCAGAGCTTTAGCTTTTTTCGTCTGCATCTTACAGGCTCCAGTTAAACTAGCCATTTGCAGGTACTTTGATAATGACACAGTGCCATCCCATATCCTTAATGGCTTTGGCATTCCATTATGGGACATTCCTGAGAGAGTGAATACTCTGGTTAGATTTTATAACTTTACACACACACAGGAATTTGTGTTTTGAGCTAACTTTATGGAAGGTAGGTTCTTCATGCAGTTTTGTAGGGCCCAACTTTTTGGAAGGGTCAGCAGCATTCTGAATCCAAAGATGTGCATTATGCTGGCTTTCTGGTCATCATGGGGAGCATCGATGACAAGGCTTTCTCTAGTGATAAATACGGATTGATTCCTGACCTAATCAGATACATTGTATAAGTGTAGGTACAAAGTGAAATCACTTCAGCAAACACAGAAGATGATGATGATGACGATGATGAGGATGATGATGACGAAGAAGAAAACGCGGAGGATCAGGTGAGGCCACCTATAAAATTTGGTTTCCCTGACATGTCAACCTGACAGGAAGGGACAGTGCCCTGCGGACTTTCTCTAGATTAGTACAGGATGTTTCTTCTGGTTTGAATGTAGGACAGTATACTGAAACACTTCTAGGACTGCTGAGATGGCTGGGAGAATATTGAGGGCCAGTGATGAGTTTAGAGTGAGGAGGGTCTGGACTTGTGGTACCAGGGCTAACAGATGCTCTGTGGTTTCAGAACCCCGGGCTCTCCAAGGAGAGAGTGAGAGCTTCGCTGTCTGACTTGTCAAGCCTTGATGATGTGGAAGGGATGAGCGTGCGCCAGCTGAAGGAAATTCTGGCTCGGAATTTTGTCAACTATTCTGGCTGTTGTGAAAAATGGGAACTGGTAGAGAAAGTAAACCGGTTATACAAAGAGAATGAAGAAAACCAAAAGTCCTGTAGGTTTATCTTTTCATTTTTTCCCTATAGTATTTTTCCTTAGGCTTTTAAAAACTGGGTTGTTTTCTGTCACAATTAAGTCAAATTTATTTTTGAGAAAGCTGTGTACCATTTTACTGAGTATCAGTTAGTTACATGAGCCTGTTTATAGATCTGGAAAGTAGTAACTTCATTATGTGATGTTCATTATGGCTGTGAGACCACCACTGCCAAGTGAGTTAGAAAATTATTCAATTTGGGCTTTCTTACTATAATTAACTATTTGTTACAACCCTAATTAAATTCCTTGTCTCTGTAAAAATGCTTATTTTCTCACTAATGCCTTTGGCCGGCCAGTACCTTGGTTCTCTCAACTTTTAAATCTAACAGTAGGGGGAACATTTTCTATAGCCCAGATGTTACATAGTTCTTAGCATCAACTATTTGTAGATTTCTGTGTAAGTCACAAAAAGCTGAGGTTAAGAACTTATGAACTAGGCTGGGTGTGGTGGCTCACACCTGTAATTCTAGGACTTTGGGAGGCTGAGGCGGGAGGATCACTTGAGCCCAGGAGTTTGAGACCAGCCTGGGCAACATAGAGAGATCCCAGCTCTACAAAAAAAAAAAAACCAAACCAAAAAAACCTGGTGTGGTGGCACCAACCTGTGGTCCCAGCTACTTGGGAGGCTGAGGGGGGAGGATTGCTTGAGCCTGCAGGGAGCCATGGTCATACCACTGCACTCCAGCCTAGGTGACAGAGCAAGACTGTCTCAAAAACAAAATAAAACAGAACAAAAACTTCTGAACTATACATTGATGAAATTTAGCACAGAAATTCTTCCTCAGCTGGTAACACGATCAAGCCACAGAACATTTATGGACAAGAAAAAATAATTCAGTTGTATTTATTTATTTTTAATTGTAAAAAAATATATATGTACTTAATATTTTTAAATTGAGACAGGGTCTCACTATGTTGCCCAGACTAGTGCTGAACTAGGCGTGGGCCACCATGCCTGGCCCTCAGTGGTGTTCAGATTAACAAATCTTATGTTCCTATCTAGCTTAAACAGCCCGCCCATCATTAACTTTTATCATCTTGAGTTTTCTCCTTTAAAAGCTGGTTATAATACAGCATTTGTTGATGAACAGGTTTATGCACAGAATATGCACAAAATATTTTGGCAATCCTACTTCTAAGATGACGTCACAATGGTAGATGCAGAAATCTTCATCCTCAGAGCTTTCAGAGGTCCTAGGCTGCTGGCTGGGAAATGGTTTTCTGGCAGTGACGGGAGAAGTCAGTTGACTTCATAAATGTAAATAGCAACTATGTATAGTGCACAACGATAATGCCACTCCCACCCTTAAGTAGTTTATGGTGTAGGATATAACATGGTTGTTATTATGACAGCATGGTTTCCAGTGTCTTTCTCCATTAACTCACTGCATAATCTAACCCTAGTTCAATCTCTGGCTTGGGTGGAACACACATTTTGTTTTGAGCACAGCTGGCATCTTTCCTAGCTTGACTGGCTCCAAGTCACTACCAAGATTGTTCCCATATCCCTGACAAGACACTGGCTCCTCTGCTTTCCTAAGTTCTAAAGAGTGGGAAGGAACCCTCCACACAGAAGGGGAGACCAAGGCCCACTCTGATTTCATCGTGAGTTGCCTGGTGCCTTCTCCATTGGCATATCTGCCATCTCATCCCATAGATCCTTTCTCCCCAGGTCCACACCAGTAGTCATGAGCCATGAACTAAGACCCCAGATCACAAGAATCTCTTCCCATGAATGGCAGTAAAACATTTCTCTTAAATCGAGAGACTACTGACCTTTCAAGCTTGAATTCCTGTTCTGTTCCAACTATTCATGATTCCCTTTGATCTCCTCTGACCTGTAGAAAGGGAAGCACCCAAATCCATAGCCCTATGGCCAAATCTCAGGCTGGGGTTAACTTTTTTTAACTTATTCATCATCTTTCTTATTCACAGACTGGATTTTCTCAGATGTAAAGGTGGGCCAAGAGCCAAGACGGCCCATATTTTTCAAGTTAGACTTCAGCAGGGCCAAGAACACAGATGGCTTGAGATGATTCTAAGGCTAGGGAGGGAAGGATGCACAATTATTCCTAACTTTCCTAAGAGGGGAACTAAGGCTCCTTTTCCTATTGAGATGAGGCTCCAGAGACTGTGATGTTCCCAGGGATACAAAGCTGGGGCAACTGAGTTAAATTCCAATAGCATCCTGACTCCAAAGCCCATCTGCAGAAGACCAGCTGAGGGTTTCTTTTTCTACTTACAGAAGTAATATATCCCTATCACAGACATCTTGAATTAGACAAAGATATAAAATAGAAATACATAGCTAACACTTGTTGGGTACTTCAAGCATTTTATTCTTTACAAAACCCTGAGGTGTAGCTTTTATCATTGCCATTTCTAGTGGAGAGAACCAAAGTGAAGAGAAGGTGGGATTATTTCTTGTACAACACTGGGGTGGCATTGGGCCTGCAGTGGTCATTCAGCAGGTGGCTGCTCAGCTTCGGACCGGGAGGGTGGCTGGCTGGCTGGCCATGCCCGAAGCTGAGGCCTTAGCTCTCTGTTGCCTTTCAGATGGCGAGCGGCTGCAGCTGCAGGATGAGGAAGACGACAGCCTGTGTCGCATCTGCATGGATGCCGTCATCGACTGTGTCCTACTGGAGTGTGGGCACATGGTTACCTGCACCAAGTGCGGCAAGCGCATGAGTGAGTGTCCCATCTGCCGGCAGTATGTGGTGCGAGCCGTGCACGTGTTCAAGTCCTGAAACAGGCTCCCCTCACCAGGACAGTCACCCCCAAACTTGACCCCAAACATTTCAATGCACAGAAGGGACTAGAAACTTACTGTTCAAAGGCTGAAGCTATGTTTAAACATTATTTTCACTACTAAGGGGACAGAAAGATCCATCCTGAGTTGTGGAAACATTGGTCCATGCCATGAGCCTGTCTGCCTGTCGACACGTGAGCTTCCCAGGCTCAGCTGGGCTTTATCACGCATCCCGTGAACACTCACTGAAGTCAGCCTGTTTGCACCATGTGGGCATCAGCCACTGCTGTCTTGGGAGGACACTTATCCTGTTCTCTTATTTCCCCTTCATCCTATTTTTAACTTAAACTGCTCAGATGTTTGAAACTTCTGTCCTCTTTGGATGAGATCAGTGTCCACAAGTGGCCGACATGGAACATGCCAAGCAGTGGCTCCTCTGAATGTTCACTTTATTAGTCATGTATATTTTAAATGCTAACATTTGATGAATGTAAGTTTCCACATTGTTGCTGTTTCTGCATTTAAACATAATTGGGAACAACTGACATTCTCTAGTCGACTGCCAGGGCCTTAGACTCCACATGTCCATTTTTGTTCAGGTATAGCTTTTTATAGCAAGGGCTGCATCTAGCTTCTTTTATTAGAAGTGTGTGTGCTAAATTCCTTATTAATGTGTAATCAGTTTACACTGTTTTGTATAGTGAAGGTGTATTTTCAGTGCTACCCGCTAGCTGATTTTAACTTTAGGAATAAAATTAGTTTTAACAGCTTTGGTTTACATTGTCTTGGTCAGTTTCTGAATCAGGTGCCCTGGCCTAGCACCCCTCTTCAGAAGAGATGGTGGTGGGAGCACCTTCAAAGATGTCACATGGGGGCCGGGTGCAGTGGCTCACGCCTGTAATCTTAGCACCTTGTGAGGTTGAGGCTGGAGGAATGCTTGAGCTCACGAGTTCAAGACTAGCTTGGACAACATGGCGAAACCCCGTCTTTGGAAAAAATATGAAAAAATTAGCCAGGTGTGGTAGTCCCAGCTACTCAGGAGGATGGCTTGAGCCTTGGGTGTGGAGGTTACAGTGAACCAAGATCACGCCACTGAAATCCAACTTGGGTAACAGAGCCAGACCTTGTCTCAAAAAAAAAAAGAAAAAAGAAAAAAACAATGCCACATGAGCAACAGTGCTTACATTTCCTGCTTGCTTATCAGTAAGGTTAACTGCTGATGTGCTGTTTCTTGTGTCCAGGTATTGCACTAGGTGCTGTAGTTGCCTCTGCAGTCCTCAAAGCAACCTTCTGAAATAAACATTGCTTTGCTTCTCTAACCTCTGAGAAGTTAGACTTGTCTAAAACCTCATGGTTAAAAAGTGGCTATGCAGAATTTGAACCTAGCTCTGATGCCAGAGTTGCTTTTAACCCTTCCAGTACCACATAAGAAATGAGAAACTTGGGCCAGGTGCGGTGGCTCATGCCTGTAATCCTAGCACTTTGGGAGGCTGAGGCGGGTGGATCATGAGGTCAAGAGTTCGAGACCTGCCTGGCCAACATGGTGAAACCGTCTCTACTAAAAATACAAAAATTAGCTGGGCATGGTGGTGGGTGCCTGTAATCCCAACTACTTGGGAGGCTGAGGCAGGAGAATCGCTTGAAACTGGAAGGCGGAGGTTGCAGTGAGCCAAGATCACGCCATTGCACTCCAGGCTGGGCGACGAGTGAAACTCCGTCTAAAAAAAAAAAAAAAAAAAAAAAGAGGAACTTGGGATATTATGCAAAAATGTGTGAAATCTCTTTTAGGTCCAACTTGACTTGACTCAGGATGGTTGAGTTGAGACCAACTGTGATTTCAGTGCAGCTGGGAGTGGCCGCTTCTCAGAGTCTGTTATCTCCTGACTCTGCAGTGAGTAACACACATGGCCTTGGGTGCTCAGAATCTACTAGTCCATCAACAGAGCTGAAAATACCTGTGAACACCAGGAGGCAGATGCCCCTGTGCTGTGAGCAGAAAGTTTGTATGGCTAATAGTAAAGAAAAAATTTTTCTGCTTTTGAAGATCAAAGCATGTAAATCAAGGCCTCCTACTTGTTTGTCTGCAACCACAATTAGTAGTAACTGGCTTGAGCAGGTCATGGCTTCCCTTTAGAAGCAGCATAAGTTGCCAGAGTTTTGTGGGCACTTGTGCTTTTTGTGTAAACTTTTTTTTTTTTTTTTTTTGAGACGGAGTCTTGCTCTGTCGTCCAGGCCGGAGTGCAGTGGTGCGATCTCAGCTCACTGCAAGTTCCGCCTCCTGGGTTCATGCCATTCTCCTGCCTCAGCCTCCCAAGTAGCTGGGACTATAGGTGCCCGCCACCATGCCCGGCTAATTTTTCTGTATATTTAGTAGAGACGGGGTTTCACTGTTAGCCAGGATGGTCTCGATCGCCTGACCTCATGATCCACCCACCTCAGCCTCCCAAAGTAACCTTTTCTTTTTCTTTTTCTTTTTTTTTTTTTTGGAGATGGATTTCACTCTTTCCCAGGCTGGATCAAGGCACGATTCACTCACTGCAACTCACTCTGGTTCAACGATTCTCTGCCTCACCTCCGATACTGGATTACAGGCATGTCCACCACACCCGGCTAATTTTTTTTTTTTTTTTTTGAGACGGATCTCACTCTGTCCCCAGGCTGGTGTAAGTACCGCCTCCCGAGTTCACGCCATTCTCCTGGCTCAGCCTCTCCGAGTAGCTGGGACTACAGGCGCCCGCCACCACGCCCGGCTAATTTTTTGTATTTTTAGTAGAGACGGGGTTTCACCGTGGTCTCGATCTCCTGACCTCGTGATCCGCCCGCCTCGGCCTCCCAAAGTGCTGGGATTACAAGCGTGAGCCACCGCGCCTGGCCTCTTTTTCTTTTTTTTTGAGATGCAGTTTCGCTCTTGTTGCCCAGGCTGGAGTGCAATGGTGTGATCTCGGCTCATCGCAACCTCTGCCTCCCGGGTTCACGTGATTCTCCTGCCTCAGCCTCCCGAGTAGCTGGGATTACAGGCATGCGCCACCATGCCCGGCTAATTTTGTATTTTTAGTAGAGACAGGGTTTCTCCCTGGTCTCAAACTCCCAACGTCAGGTAATCCGCCTGTCTCAGCCTCCCAAAGTACTGGGATTACAAGCGTGAGCCACCACGCCCGGCTCCAAAGTAACCTTTTCATGAGACTGGAAATTTTAACATTTCCTCCAAATTGGTAACTTGGTGGTGGCAAGTCTTTAAATCTAGGCCATAGAAGCTAAGCAGTAGGTGCTGGTTTTGTCTAAACTTAAAGTCAAAAATTCAAATTTATACAGTCTTAGCTTAAAGCAGTTTAATGTTTACTCTTAGATTTGTGTATTGAGTTTTAGTGGCTTCTTTATAGAAAGAGTACAAAATGCTTGGTGGATTTTTTAGATAGTAGTTTGAAGTAACCCTGGTTTATTAGCCAGACAACAGAAATGTTTAGTGTAACAGGCTTGATACTTGGAAATTGGCTTGTTTGGCAGAGGGCAAGCATTTCCCTCTGGAGTTTGAATTTTTAAACTGGCATGCCTTTCTACCCACCCCTCCCCCTTTGTTTTTAAAGACAGAGTCTTGCTGTTGCCCACCCAGGCAGAGTACAGTGGCATGATCATAGCTCACTACAGTCTTAACTTCTGGGCTCAAGCAGTCCTCCCGCCTCAGCCTTCCCGGGAGCTGGCATATAATGCGTACCACCATGCCTGGATAATTTTAAACAAATTTTTTTTTTTTTTGAGACAGAGTCTTGCTCCGTTGCCCAGGCTGAAGTTCAATGGTGCAGTCTTGGCTTACCGCAACCTCTGCTTCCCAGGTTCAAGTGATTCTTCTGCCTTTTCCTCCTGAGTAGCTGGGATCACAGGTGCATACTACCACTCCCAGCTAATTGTGTATTTTTAATAGAGACAGGGTTTTACCATGTTGGCCAGGCTGGTCTCGAACTCCCGACCTCGGGTGATCCGCCTGCCTCGGCCTCTCAAAGTGCTGGGGTTACAGGTATGAGCCACTGCACCCAGCCCCATGCTGCTTTAAGTAAATATTTTAAATAAGTCATGTCATATGGGTAAGTCTGCAGTGGAATACAGTGAAGTCTCTTTATCCCATCTTCAGAATATGAAAGGATGTCATTTAGGTGCTATGGTGTCTTCCTTTGTAAACATCAGATTCCCTAGAGGAAGGGACAGAGCCTCTTTTCTAGGCTCCTGAGCTGTGATTTGACACAGCAAACATTCCCTTGGGTTTATGGTCCTTTCATTACTTCATCAGACATGGTGTGTAGGCTCAGAGTAGTTGCTTGTAGCATTTAGCCTCAGCTGGCCTCATCTTTGGCTCATTTTAAAAATAAAAGAGGCTGCGGACGGTGGCTCATCCCTGTAATCCCAGCACTTTAGGAGGCTGAGACCAGCAGATCACCTGAGGTCCGGAGTTCGAGACCAGCCCGGCCAACATGGTGGGTGAAACCCCATCTCTACTAAAAATACAAAAATTAACTGGGCATGGTGGCAGGCACCTGTAGTCCCAACTATTCGGGAGGCTGAGGCAGGAGAATTGCTTGAATCTGGGAGGCAGAGATTACAGTGAGCTGAGATCACACCACTGCACTCCAGCCTGGACAAGAGGGAGACTCTGTCTCAAAATAAATAAAATAGGTCTGTACAGAGACCATGGATATGTACTGAAGTACAATCTTACTGGATTGTTCAGTACTCTTTGGGGAGTTTATGGCCACTGTACTATACAGTGGCCTCTCCTGAAACGAGATCTGCTATGTCTCTGCTGTATTGCACATCCCTGTGGTGGCTCGGATCCCCAGCCCTGGCAGCCCCTCCCTAGCAGACCTGTGTGCTCCAGGAATACTTAGAGGAGAAACACTGCCTTCTAACCCTGAGCCCTACCTTCCCTTAACCAGTCCTGGTTGCAGCCACAAATCTGTCTTGGCTACTAATGAGTGACTACGGGAGCCGTTCACCAGAAAACAATGATTAACCTTAAAGCAATTCTTAAGGAAGAGGATGACTTTACTGGATATCAGGGTAGCTATATTATTAATGTTTGGAGGTTTGGAGAACTCAGGCTGTCAAGAAAACAAGTATTACCATTCATGAGGACACTGCATTTTAAACAATCAGGCTTACAAAAGAAAGTCACATTTTTATAAACCATGGAGTGAAGTGGATTCCTGAGTTAAATTCTGGGGTACAGTGGCTTCAAGTGTCTTTAGATTGAGTCAACAAGGGTCTGTGGATTTAAATTAACAGGAGACATGTATCTAGATGAGAGCTTTCTCTTTTTTTTTTTTTGAAATGGAGTCTCGCTGTCGCCAGGCTGGAGTATAATGGTGCAATCTCAGCTCACTGCAACCTCTGTGTCCTGGTTTCAAGCGATTCTCCTGTCAGCCTCCTGAGTAGCTGGGACTACAGGCATGCACCACCACTCCTGGCTAATTTTTGTATTTTTAGTAGAGATGGGGTTTCACCATATTGGTCAGGTTGGTCTTGAGTTCCTGACCTCAGGTGATCCCTCCCAAAGTGCTGGATCCACTCCACCTGGCCTTGTCTCATTTTAATTAAAACTGTTTTGCCATAGTAAAAATAAAAGGGACAAATAGAAAACTCAGCCATCAGCAGGAAAGGCCTCTTCCACAGGGGCAACATCTTACATTGCTCTTATCAATCACTGAGGAAGGAGGTTGGTTACTGTCTCCATCTTCAGATTCACTAGAGCAGCTGTTTCTGTATGTGAATATGACATTGCCAGCAGGGTCCTGTCTTTAAAAAAAAATTCTGTAATCTAAAATTACTTCTCACTGGTTTCTGCATCTGCTACTTGGGGAAGCCACCTCATGACCAAGTGTTTCCTACAGCCACCATGGCCCAAGGCTACCTGTACAGGATGCAGCCTCCTGCAGTTGCTCCCACTGTCTCCCAAATCTGGCGAACTTTTAGGCAACGGTAATGGCAAGTAGCCATGGAATTAATTCTGTGTGGTAAGAGGCACACAGACAGATGAGCAACTCTTCTCCTTAAAGAAGTCTGTGTCTAATTCCTACACGTGGCCGTTGTCAGAGCATAGCTCTTTCCCGTTACCTTTACTAGCCAGAAACAGCTTTCTTTCTTTCTGAAGAAAAAAAAATGACGCACCACAGGGTACATCAGATGAATCAGAAATTACATTGTTTGGACCTCAAAACAGTGTTTACTGACTCTGGGCTTAAACTTCTAGTCCACTCCTAGAACAAAAACCCTCAAAGTTCAAGAGTGGTTTTTTTTGTACAATTGTTTATACAAATTCAACAAAGGTAAAATCGCATCAGGGAAGGTCTAGGAAACACCACCTTACAACAATGGCACTTATAAATGCAGAACTTTACAACTAGGAAATAGCCACGTTACAAACCTAAATGAGAACTCAACTCACACTTCAGAGGAGAGAAAAAAGCAAAAGAAAGGCTGTGTGGGAGCACTTATTCTACGTCTTGACTCACTGTATAAATTAGATCTATGTAAGTACAAGAGCTCATGCTGGAGCAGACCCTCCTGAGTGCAAAGGCTGAAGTTGAAATTTTAAAATTTGAGAAAAGTGAATTCTCTACAGAGGAAACTTGGCAGAGTATCTTACTTCGACTACAATTTACATCTATCCACAACATGCTCATGTAACTCTTGAGGTACAAAGCAGACTCTCAACTTCCAGTTAAACATGCTTTTAAGTGGAAGGTCTTAGCCTACTTTGTTAGATCTGGGCACATTTGTAGATGGGTTGTGTCGATGAAGTACACGTTAAATTCTCTCCTACCTTAAGGAAATCAGGAAAATTGGCAATCTCAAAACAATAAAAACACTGGTATGCATTCAAACCTTGCATAAATAACTTTTAAACAATTTGTACAAAAATAGTTCTGCATAATGTAAGATGTAACAAAACCAACCAACCAAAAAAAAGTGTCAAGACGGCAGCAGATGTGGTGTGTGGTCCACTTTATGTCAACACCCAAAACCTCGGTGTTGCAAGGAATGAAGTGTCCAAAACACCACTCCCACTAACAGAAACTCCTAAGCTCACGCTTCAGTATGAGAATTTCTCCGAAGTCCACCCTCCTCTCCGACAGGAATGTCTTCTTGTAAAGGCCGCCTTAGAAATGGTCCAGAAAGCAGTGCAGTTACGATTTAGAAAGACCAAGAAAGTGTCGGCTCACTCATCCCCCAAATGGGTGGTTGAACAGCTTCTCCCTTGGAAAGACTTGCAAAATGGAATTGCGTTGTGGTCTGTTGTCCCACGTTCCAAATGGAAAATAAAAGCCCTCATTTTTGTAAAGTCTCTCCCCTCCCAGAGCCCACCCCGTATTTACATACTTGTCCTTGGACTAACTCAGTTTTTGCAGGAGTTTTTCTTCTACTTGCCCAAACTGGACACTCACAGACATCTCGGCTATGAACTGCTCACAGCCTTCCTTGGTGACTTGCTTGCAGTACCTCAGGTCAATATGACAGATGTTTCCACAGCGTTTGAAGAAGGACAGGCACTGATCAGTGACCTTATTGCAGTCTGCAGAGAAGAAATAAATAGTAATGTGAGGTGTGAAGGCCAGGAGCCAGAAGGTCCCCCCAGACCCAGGCGCTCAGCAGTGGGGGACAGGTCAGAGCTCTACATATTCCAGCTCCTGCTGTGCTGCACTAAATAAAATGTTATTTGCTTAAAATCTCTTCAAACGGGGAAGGGTTTCACCCACCAGGTATAAAGGTTAATATATGCCTCAAAAGCATTCAGATAACCACGTGAAAATCACTTCTAATTTACCACACAGCTGCCTCTATACATGCGTATGCTCATGTAAGTAGTTCTATGTGCTTTTACAATGATAGGCCCACACACCATGTCGAGAAGCTTGCTTTTCCCATCTAATATGTTGTTGATGAGTACTGCTCTGTGTCTATTACTGTGCATTTATCTGCCTCCTCCCTTCAGATAAATTCCCAGAGGGGCATCGCCGGGTCACAGAAAGAACATCCCTAAGGGCATCTTGGGATCATTTTTGCTTTTGCAGGCCCCAGTGCTTTGGAGCAATTCACAGCATGAGGGACAGCTGTTTGGCCCTAACCCCAGGACTGACCGTGTGCCAGCAGCCTAGGCACCAGACCAACATGCCCTTCTAGCAAAAGCAGAATTCAGACTTCATCACACCCTCATCTGCAGACACACCCTTTGTGCTTTTCTTTTTTCTTTTTCTTTTTTTTTTGAGACAGTCTTGCTCTTGTCACCCAGGCTGGAGTGCAATGGCACAATCTCGGCTCACTGCAACCTCTGCCTCCCAGGTTTAAGTGATTCTCCTGCCTCAGCCTCCTGAGTAGCTGGAATTACAGGCGTGTGCCACTATGCGCGACTTTTTTTTTTTTTTTTGTATTTTTAGTAGAAACTAGGTTCCACCATGTTGTCCAGGATGGCCTCAAACTCCTGACCTCATGTGATCCGCCCGCCTCAGCCTCCCAAAGTGCTGGGATTACAGGCTTGAGCTACTGTGCCTGGCCTCAATGGTATTACATTTGTGACCTTTGCTAATCATCCTTAGTATCAACACTTTCATTTCTTTATTAAATTGAGTGGGAATAAAAATACTAAGGGCAAACCGCAATCATGCATACAATGCCTGTGCTATCTACGTTACCAAATCCCTGCAGGCGAGGAGGTGGTGTGAAGTAGTAAAGTCAGAGCACCACATGCGCCACCAAACTGACTTCCTTTATACAGCCAGTCCTTTCAGACAGTGGCCTCCACATCAGCACAGAATCTTCAAACAGATGCTCACCAATTCGTGAACCTGGAGCAGTAGTGCTGGAAAGCTGTCTATATACACATAGGCATTCACAAGTGAAGGCGCTGCTTTTAGACTGAAGATGGGAAAACGAGAGATGCTTCAACAGATAACTCAGTTTTTCGTGGGTTTTTTTTTCTTTTTTTTTTTTTTTTTTGGAGACGGAGTGTTGCTCTTGTTGCCCAGGCTGTCAGGCTGGAATGCAGTGGCGTGACCTTGGCTCACTGCAACCTCCCCTTCCCAGGTTCAAGCGATTCTCCTGCCTCAGCCTCCCGAGTAGCTGGGATTACAGGTGCCGGCCACCACGCCCGGCTAATTTTTTGTGTTTTTAGTAGAGATGGGGGTTTCATCATGTTGGCCAGGCTGGTCTTGAACTCCTGAACTCAGGGGATCCATCCGGCTCAGCCTCCCAAAGTGCTGGGATTACAGGTGTGAGCCACCGTGCCCGGCAATAACTCAGTTTTTCAAAGGGTATCCCTTAATCTTCTAATTAATCCCTCAAGTAGTTCCCCCCCAAATGGCTGACCCTCTTTATAATCTTACTGCAAAATCCAATGATGAAGTTGTAGAATGTTATACAATTCCTTCGGGAAGCTCATGATCCCCAAAACTCAATACTTGATTCATTTTAAGTATAAAGAATAGGGATTGGCTGGGCCCGGTGGCTCACGCCTGTAATCCCAGCACTTTGGGAGGCTGAGGTGGGCGGATCACGAGGTCAGGAGATCAAGACCATCCTGGCCAACACAGTGAAACCCCGTCTCTACTAAAAATACAGAAAATTAGCCGGGCGTGGTATTGGGCGCCTGTAGTCCCAGCTACTTGGGAGGCTGAGGCAGGAGAATGGCATGAACCTGGGAGGCGGAGCTTGCAGTGAGCCAAGATCGGGCCACTGCACTCCAGCCTGGGCGACAGACCCGAGACTCCGTCTCAAAAAAAAAAAAAAAGAATAGGGATTTTACTAATACAAGCTTATTTTCATATACTTTTCATTTTTCATTATTTACTATGACATGTTGACTGGTTAGATTTGAACTCCTGGTCTCAAGTGATCCTCCCCCGCCAGCCTCCCAAACCACTGGGATATAGGTGTTGACCCTGTCTGACCAGGATGGTTTTCTTAGAGGATGTCCCACATTCACACTTACCATCTTCAAGGTGTCATTTAGCTTGTTCCATATCTCCTGTTTTTCCTATAAACTGCAGATATCCCAGAGGCTTGCTTAGATTCAGGCTAGACATTTTCAGCAAGAAATCACCCTCAGAATCTTCCATCTTAACCCTGTTCCCAGCTCCCTATCTGCCTTCCAGAGCACCGTCTAGCTCATCCCCAGAATGCATCTCATTCCTTACTCAGATCCAGCTATGCTGTCCCCACTCCATCACCAGCTCAGGGATATTTTTCCCCTGCAATGTTTGCCTAGTTCCTGGCTAGAAGGGACTGACCCAAGTCCTGCCTCTCCCTTGACACCTTCAAGCACCAGAGCAGGCAGCTCCCATGCCAGAGAACTCTGCCATCTGGCTGGCACACTGCTGTGGCCTGTAGCTGTCAGACGGCTAAGGGGGCCTCAAGTGCATCCTGGCAGTTACCTGTCGGTGGTAAGGCAGCACTCGGTGTGAAGTGAGACCTGGAGGCCCAGCTGGCTCCTTTTCTGAGTCATCTTTGGGTACTAATTTGGGCCCCCTTTGGAGGCTCATTCATGCCCAGCCAGCACTCTTCCTGGCTTGTGGTTCAAATATTCCCCAAAACTGGAGCCCAAAGACCCTTCCAACAAAGAAGCTAGAAGGAAAAGACTTTCCTTTGGTCCCTCTGTGCATTAGAGTTCACTGCAGCCTGGTTTCTCAGACCCTCCACAGGCAGGCTGACAGATGTTTCCTGCTGGCGCGTGGGGCCCGCCTGCCCGCCCGCCAGCCTGTGGAGGAACATCACTTTTGTTAGCATCCTCATCAGTTCTCCCTCCGCCTTTAAACATTTTAGATCTAGAATCTCACTACTTTGCCCAGGCTGGTCTAAGACACCTGGGCTCAAGTGATCCTCCCACCTCAGCTTCCTGAGTAGCTGGGACTATAGGTGTGTGCCACCATGCCTAGCTTCAGGAATAAATTTAACCAAGGAAGAACTTGTACTTTGAAGACTATAAAGCATTGCTGAAAAAAAACTAAATTAGACATAAATAAATGGAAAGTAATCCTATGTTCATGGATTGGAAGACTTAATACTATTAAGATGTCAGCACTACCCACAGAAATCTACAGATTCAATGAAATTGCTATAAAATCCTAGTAGTATTTTTTGCAGAAATAGAAAAATCTATCTTAAAATTCACGTGAATGCATGGGGCTCCAAGTTGTCCGAACAATCCAAAAAAAGAACAAAGTTGAAGAACTTGAGCTAATCTGAAGCTGAGGTGGAAAACCACTTGAGCCAAGGAGTATGATTCCAGCCTGAGCAATACAGTGAGATCCCATCTCCAAATAAAATAAAATACATAGGCCAGGCACAATGGTTCATGCCTGTAAGACCAGCACTTGGGAGGCTGAGGTGGGTGGATCACTTGAGCCTAGGAGTTCAAGACCAGCCTGAGCAACATAGAAAAAGCCTGTCTCTATTTAAAAAAAAAACACCAAAATTAGCCTAACATGGTGGTATGTACCTCTAGTCCCAACTACACAGGAGGCTGAGGTGAGGTGGGAGGATCACTTTTGCCTGGGAGGTGGAGCCTGCAGTGAGCCACGATCACATCACTGCACTCCAGCCTGGATGACAGAGTAAGCCCCTGTCATTCATTCATTCATAAATAAAGCACGTTACAGGCATAAGGATAGACATATAGACCAATGGAATAGAATCAAGAGCTCGGCCAGGTGTGGTGACTCACACCTGTAATCCCAGCACTCTGGGAGGCCGAGGTGGGTGGATCACCTGAGGTCAGGCGTTCGAGACCAGCCTGGCCAACATGGCATGGTGGCACACACCTGTACTCCCAGCTACACAGGAGGCTGAGGCAGGAGAATCGCCTGAACCCAGGAGGTGGAGGTTGCAGTAAGCCAAGATCACGCCACTGCACTGCACTCCAGGCTGGGCAACAGAGCGAGACCCTGTATCGAAAAAAAAAAAAAAAAAAGAATCAGGAGCCCAGAAACAAACCCTCAAATATATGGTGAAGTGGTTTTTGAAAAGGGTGCTGCCAACAGCATTCAATTAATAGATAATCTTTTCAATAAATGTTGCTGGGAAAATTGAATTTCGACATGCAAAAGAATAAGCTGGACCCGGCCGTGCGCGGTGGCTCACGCCTGTAATCCCAGCACTTTGGGAAGCCAATGCAGGTGGATCACAAGGTCAGGAGTTCGAGACCAGCCTGGCCAATATGGTGAAACCTTGTCTCTACTAAAAATACAAAAATTAGCCAGGTGTGGTGGCACGTGCTTGTAGTCCCAGCTACTTGGGAGACTGAGGCATGAGAACCACGTGAACCCAGGAGGCGGAAGCTGCAGTGAGCTGTCAGCACCACTGCACTCAAACCTGGGCGACAGAGCAAGACTTCGTCTTGAAAAAAGAAAAAACGGGAAATTTTTCATGATACTAGACGTTGCAAAGATTGATATGACACCAAAATCACAGCCAACAAAGGGAAAAAATAAAAAAGGCCGGGTGCAGTGGCTCATGCCTATAATTCTAACATTTTGGGAGGCTGGGGCAGCAGGACTGCTTGAGCCCAGGGGTTTGAGACCAGCCTGGGCAACATAGCGAGACCATCTCTTTTTTTTTTTTTTTTTTTTTTTTTTTTTGAGACGGAGTCTTGCTCTGTGCCCCAGGCTGGAGTGCAGGCGCGATCTCGGCTCACTGCAAGCTCCACCTCCCGGGTTCACGCCATTCTCCTGCCTCAGCCTCCCGAGTAGCTGGGACTACAGGTGCCCGCCAACACACCCGGCTAATTTTTTGTATTTTTAGTAGAGACGGGGTTTCACCGTGTTAGCCAGGATGGTCTCGATCTCCTGACCTCGTGATCCGCCTGCCTCGGCCTCCCAAAGTGCTGGGATTACAGGCTTGAGCCACCGCGCCCGGCCTGAGACCATCTCTAAAACAGAAAAAAAGTCTGGAGATGGATGTTGGTGACACTTGCACAACATCGTGAATGTACTTAATGCCACTGAATTCTATGCCCAAAAATGGCTAAGGTGGTCCATTTTATATTATGTATTATTTTACTACAACATAATTATTTTTCTAATTTTGGAAGCTGGAGAAGAGGTAACAATTTAGGAGACTTGAGAAAGCTTAATTAACCCTAAAGTGGCTGAGGGGAAAGCAGAAAAGAATGATTATTCTATAGAACACCTCCAAGATGTTTAGTGGTGATTTCTCAGAAATTCCTCTTGCACTGGAAGTGACAGGTACATTGGAAGTGGGGCTGAAGATGGTGTTAGTAACAGAAGCACTGGTTGAAAATCTATTCAAGGAGCAGTAAGATGTCCACATTCCTTCCCCAACAGAAGATTGCGGTTTTAGTCTCTGATGGGCTGGGCTCCAGTGGGCACAGAAAGTAGGGGTGCCCACTCAAAAGTGGGGCTAAGGGAAAATTTACCTGCTGACTATTGAGAACCTCCTTCCCCCATCAAGCCCCATACTTGACCATACCGATGGCGGTCCAGCCTACACCCTTAGGAGATCAAGGAGAGTCTTTCTGGCAATCCTGACCAGCTTAAGAGAAAGATGGAAAGATCTGATGTCCAGGTTTCACCAAAGAAACGACACACAGAGACCACCCTGTAAGTGTCATCCATAGCAGACAAGCTCCAACCGCGTGCCCAGAGCTTCTGATCACCCTTGAGTGGGGGAACAAGCAAGCATCAGCACTCAAGCTGAGGAGAGCCTCTGCCGAAGGCCACTGACGGCATTTGAAGGGAACAGTCAAAGCAGAGAGAAGAAAATAAAACATTCATATCCTCAGGTAGGAAAGTATCTGGCTCCAAGAAACAACAGGCCATTCCACAAAAAGTTCAGAGAATACAGCTTGAAAATTAAACATACAGGTTGAACCAAATGAAAATGCCAACATTTGACTACTTTTGACTTATAAAAACAGCAGTTTCATATGGTTCAACTGCACGACAACAGAAATGAAAAACTCAGTGTATAAGTTGTGGCCAGGCATGGTGGCTCATGCCTGTAATCCCAGCACTTTAGGAGGCCGAGGCGGGCAGATCACGAGGTCAGGAGATCGAGACCATCCTGGCTAACACGGTGAATCCCCGTCTCTATTAAAAATACAAAAAAAAAAAAAAAAAAAAAATTAGCCGGGCGTGGTGGCGGGCGCCTGTAGTCCCAGCTACTCGGGAGGCCGAGGCGGGAGAATGGTGTGAACCTGGGAGGCGGAGCTTGTAGTGAGCCAAGATCGTGCCACTGCACTCCAGCCTGGGCGACAGAGTGAGACTCCATCTCAAAAACAAAAAAAAAGTTGTATGATAAAGTACAGGAAAACTCCCAGAAAATACAGCAAAAGACATTGACATGGAAACGAGGAGGGAAGACAGGAATCAGAGGACTAGTCCAGCAAGAGGAAAACAGAAGGGGAGGAAGTTAAGAAGAAGTTTTTCTACAAGTGAAGAACACAGACGTCCAGACTGAAGGGCTTCTGTGAGTATTCAGCATGGTAGGTGAAATGGACTCAAACCCAAGTTTGTCATCAAAAATTGCAGACAACTAGACGACTTTCTATTAACTTACAAGGAGAGAAAACAGATTCACTGACAGATGAAGAATCAAATGGTTTTAGACCTTGCCTCTGGAAGGCAGAAGATGGTGGAGCAAAACCTCCCACTTACTGTAGCAACAGGCTCCCAGACTAGGGTTCTATACCCAGCAGAACTAGCAACTAAATGGGGAGGTATATAATAAAAACAAATTCAGACACACAGGGTCTAGAAAATGTCTCTCGGCCGGGCGCGGTGGCTCACGCTTGTAATCCCAGCACTTTGGGAGGCCGAGGCGGGTGGATCACGAGGTCAGGAGATCGAGACCACAGTGAAACCCCGTCTCTACTAAAAATACAAAAAAATTAGCTGGGCGTGGTGGCGGGCGCCTGTAGTCCCAGCTACTCGGAGAGGCTGAGGCAGGAGAATGGCGTGAACCCGGGAGGCGGAGCTTGCAGTGAGCCGAGATTGCGCCACAGCACTCCAGCCTGGGCGACAGAGCGAGACTCCGTCTCAAAAAAATAAAATAAAATAAAATAAAGAAAATGTCTCTCACCAAATATGAGAGTAAACCAAGAAAGAAGATATGAGATCAAGGAAGGTACCTAGGCCAAGACAGAGACCAAAGGAGTGCAGGATGGCAGTGGTGGGGCAGCCAGTCCCAGAGGAGAAAACGGAAGGGGAGGAAAAGAAGTCAGGAGGCAGCTCTCCTACGAAAACTGGTCAAGAGACTGATGAGTTGGGGGTGGGGAAGGGTAGTGCATTCAATTCTGTTGTACCATTTGCATAGAAACTAAGCAAACAAAATGAGGCAATTAACTTAATAAAAACATTGAGCAAGAAAGAAAATGTACTCATAATACACTGTTTGGCTCAAGAGTGACCAACACTTAACATGGTCATAATAAGTGAAAGAATAGCGACAACCAAAAATTGCAAAAGATGGAGGGAGAAAAACGGGCAGTGAGTGGGAGGGAAGGATACAACAGTAATAAATCCTCATGTTATATAATAGCAAGCTAATAAATATATAATGTCCACATGGGGAAAAAAAAAGAAATTGCAGTATATGGGCTGCCAAAGCGAGCACTAGGCTTGCTATTTTGAAATAGCAGAGGTAAACACTGGAAGAAAGAATTCAAGAGTTTAAGGCGTTGCCTCAGGTAGTGAGGATAGAGTGAAGGGAAAGGCAGGGGACTGCCTTGAGCACCCAGTAAATTTTCCACAATGGAATTCGGCCAGAACAATAGCTAGAATTGCAACTTCCCTTGTCACGAGACCAGATCCTCCAACCAAGTTTAAGAATCTTGAGGCATGCCAACTGTCATCTATTTTGTGACACAGACTTTTTTCCCATCTCTGGTGCTTGCATCAGGACAGGCTTATTTTTCCAGTAACTCAACTAGTTACACCGATGAGAGGGCAATTTTTTTTTTTTTTTTTAAGAAAATCTAGAAGAGTCTAGGTATAGAGATACGCCTTAGTATACGTCACAGCTCTTAACAAGAATGCAGACTGGGCGTAGTGGCTCATGCCTGTAATCCCAGCACTTTGGGAGGCAGAGGTGGGTGGATCACCTGAGGTCAGGAGTTCGAGGCCAGCCTGGCCAGCATGGTGAAACCTGATCTCTACTAAAAATACAAAACTTAGCCAGGCGTGGTGGCAGGCACCTGTAATCACAGCTACTCAGGAGACTGAGGCAGAAGAATCACTTGAACTTGAACCTGGGAGGCAGAGGCTGGAGTGAGCTGAGATCACTCCACTGCACTCCAGCCTGGGCGACAGAGCAAGGCTCCGTCTCAAAAAAAAAAAAAAAAAAAAAGAATGCAGAGAGCTGTATGCACTGAGATGAAAAGATGACCTCAATTTATCATGCTGGAAAAACAAAATGCAAAAGATGATTTGCACGCACACACACAGCATGGCCCACACCGCAGGGGAGGGAATTTATACTGAGATCTCTGCTACGCATCCATAATAACTAAACCAGGATATAATGAAGAGATTTAATAAAATACCAGCACTTAGAGTAAGACGACTCCCAGGCCCTCTCCAAAGGGCAGCTCCATCACCAATTCAAGCCCATGACCTGGCGCTTGAGCTGGAGAAGCCTCAATTCACTCTGGTTCTTTGCATCCACGAGGTGGAACAATCCCTACCACCAAAACTTCATGAGGAGAAGGAATGGCTTCCTAGGTCCCGAATGATCTCATCCCATCCAAAGCTCCCATGCCCCTGCTATGAGGCATGGTTGCCAGATAGTTTATCAGGCATGAATGTGGAATGCAGAGGAGAAAACAACATGCACGTCACCACTGCGCTGTGTCAAAAATGCAATTTGATGAGATGGGGATGTCCTTAGTACTTGGTAATTTCTGAGGGTAAAAAAAAAAAAACCTGCAAAGTTTTTTTTTCTCTTTTTTTGCTCTCACCCAAACCCAACACCCCCCAATCCAGACCATCCTAAGCTACCAGACCAAAATCGCATTAGTTGGGCTAAGAGCAGGCAGCATTGCTCTGTGTACCTTGCTGCATACTGGAGCCCCAAGTCCTTCAGAACCAACTGCCGCCCCAACAGCAAGTGGAGCGAGTGAAGATCCTGCCACCAGAGTGACAGAGAACAATCATGGAACTCACTGTGGGTTTTTTTCTCTCCAACAACAGGCTCCTTACAGCAGGGTCACAAGGGGTGCGTGTAAGCAACGACAGCAAAGGCAGAAACCAAGCTCCCTCCTGCCCACCAGGGGCCTTGCCTCCCGGCCCCCACTGTCTCAGCACCCTGGTTGTCAGGCACCGGCTCTTCTGCACCCCCTCGGGAAGCTGTCCTTTGTCCGTATTTTGGGTCAGGAACCACTGCTATGTGCTTGTGGCTGCTGCTAACCAGCACTGTTTTGGGGTAGCAATTACTACAATTCCAACGGTAACTTTTTTTTTTTTTTTTGAGACAGTTTTGGTCTTGTCACATAGGCTGGAGTGCAGTGGTGCCATCTTGGCTCACGGCGACCTCCACCTTCCAGTTTCAAGCGATTCTCCTGCCTCAGCCTCCTGAGTAGCTGGGATTACAGGCGCCGGCCACCACGCCCGGCTAATTTTTGTATTTTTTTGTAGAGACGGGGTTTCACCATGTCGGCCAGGCTAGTCTCGAACTCCTGTCCTTATGATCCACCTGCCTCAGCCTCCCAACGTGCTGGGATTACAGGCGTGAGCCACTGCGCCCAGCCAACAGTAACTCTTTGTTTAATGTGTTTCCCCCTCAGACTGGGCTGTCCATCTCAGTAAACGAGACAACTAGCACTGTGACCACATAGTTGTGGACGCACGAATCGTTTTCCACAAATGTGAACCTCCTGGCTCTCCCACGGAGTGTTGCGCAGACCCGATGGGGGCCCCTGACTCACCAGACAGGTTAATCTCGGTTAAGGAGTCTCGGGTGGTGGTGCCAACAGCGGTGAGCAGGTTGATGGACTGGTCGGTGACGTGGTTACAGTAACTGAGGTGGAGCTTGGAGAGCAGGGGCATGTGGCGGATGATGAGCCGCAGGGAGGCATCTGTGATGTCCAGGCCTGCCAGGCGCAGCTCCACGATGTTCCGGAGCTTGCTCCGATTATCCATCTGACCTGGTGGGGCAGGAAGGAGGGGGCAACCCGTCAATCTGACCGAGGAGGCCTGGTCACGCTGACGTGCCACTCTAAAAGGCCTGCCAGCCAGCCAGAACACTCAGATTTCATTTAGTTATAAACTGCTTCCTCCCAAAATCAGAATTCCAACAGTTAAAAATCAGACTCCACATCAAAACTTAGATTTCCAGATTCTCTTGAAAAACTAAAAGACCTAGAAACACTAAGCCCACATTCCACCCAGTAGTCATCAGCCAACCAGTGCAGAGGTCGCGCAGCACCTCCGATCCCCGTGGCTTGGGGAGAAGCACAGACCTAGGCAGTCCAGCCCAGTCCAGGGGGAGGTGCCATCCTGGAAGCTCTTGCACAACCACACTGATCCCGATGGCAGTGGAGACTTGAAACCAACGAGGGGCAAGTCAACAGAAAGGCAGTGAGAGGCAAGCAGAGCCCCAGGAGCTGCGGAGCCCCAGGAGCGAGTCAACAGGAAAGCAGTGAGACGCACCCGGAGCCCCAGGAGCGAGTCTCGCATGTGCACAGGAGCCCCTGCCTCCTCCCAGATCCCCTCTGTGCCTGAAGCAAACTGAGAACATGGCAGCAGAGACTCATCCCTATGTCCTTTGGGGAACGGCTGGGGCCTGAGAAGGATGGAGGATATGCTGGAGTCTGAGAGTAAAAGCAGATCCAACAGCCTAGCTCGCTCACCCCACCCCCACAGAAATCCCCAGCCTGGCAACTCACCTGGCCTGTTGTCCGTGGGCGGGGACAGGAGATCCCGCATCTGGGCATCCTTTAGTCCCTCCACCCACTGGACATCCAGGGTCCGGAGCAGCGGACAACTGGAGCTGCAAAGGGCCGAGACCGCGATCCATGAGCAGCCTGACAGCACCAAGTCCCGGAGCCCTGGGGGCACATAGAAAAGGGTGAAGGTCAGGGGATGCAGCCCCAGCCCTCACTGCAGCAGACACACTCGGGGCCACTGGCCCAGGGCTCACCAGGCAGCCGGTTGATGAGCCAGCTCAGCTGCTTCTTGGAGATATTGGTCCAGCTGAGGTCGAGGGAGACGGGCTGTCGCCGGATGATGCCGCTCAGCATCAGGGGTGTGATAGACTTGCAGTGGTTCAGGTCAATGCGGGTCCACAACCGCTTATCGCAGCACCTGGGGACCGGCCCGGTGGGGACACATCGTCAGAGGTGGGGCTTCTCTGGGGAGCCCATGCACAGCTCTTAACTCCCCCACCTAACAACCTCTGGGAGGCTCCTTAACTCAGCGCTCTGGACCCTTCTCTATGTAGCACCTGTCCTGCCCCCACGCGGGCACCTCCCATCTGCTCTGACAGCCATGGCCTCTGCTTTCCATCAAGTATGTATGTATGTGTTAAGACGGAGTCTCGCTCTGTTCCCAGGCTGGTGTGTAGTGGTGCAATCTCTGCTCACCACAACCTCCATCTCCCAGGTTCAAGCGATTCTGCTGCCTCAGCCTCCCGAGTAGCTGGGATTACAGGTGTGCGCCACCACACCCGGCTAATTTTTTTATTTTTAGTGGAAATGAGGTTTCACCATGTTGGCCAGGCTGGTCTTGAACTCCTGACTTCAAGTGATCCGCCCGCAAAGTGCTAGGATTACAGGTATGAGCCACTGCGCCTGGCCTCCATCAAGTATTTACCATGGGCTTTACAACGCCCTCTACCGGCCGTTCCTCCAAACAACCCCATGAAGCTGGCGTCATGCCCGTTCATCCAAGAGCGTAAGGCAGAGCTAAGGCCAGAAAGCTGGTAAATATCGGCTGGACTGAAGTTGTAACTGGCAGCCTTGCTGGAAACCTGGACTAACTCTCCGAAGCCAAGGACCCCACGTGGTCCTCACTTCACCCTCCAGGAAGCTACATCAGGGAATAAACGGGGTCACCTCCTCTGACAAGACCAGAGGAGCCGCTGTAGCCAGCTGGAACGCTTTGCGGAGCACAGTAAAGCCATACTGGGGCTTGGAAGGAAAGAGCATCGCCAGCGACTCCACACACACGGGCCATCCCTGGTGCCGCCTGAGCCTTAACCTAGAGCCCTACACAGGCCGCCGCTCACCAGCGGTTCCAGGTCCTGCAGACCCGCATGCAGACACACAGGTCTTGGTGGCTGAGGTAGCTGAAGACGGCCATCCACACCTCCCTGTGCATGACGTGGGCTGCCCCATCGTCCAGGGGTAGCGAGTCAGGCGGGGGGCTGATGGGGGGTGGCCGGATCACATGGCGCTCCATCTGCATACACTTGGGCGGGGACACGGAGGGTGGGGGTCGGGAGATGACTCGGGGCGGGCTGCGCAGGCTGGGCCCCAGCTGGTGCCGCAGCTCCCGGGGCGTGCCGTTGAGCCCCTTGCTGAATCGGTGGGGGCGCTCGCAGATGCCTGGGGGCCGCTTGGGCTCCTCGCCCTCACTCTCAGGCTCCGACTTGATGGGCTGCTGGTTCTCGTTGGCCAGGCTGTTCTCCGTCCTCTGGATCTCGTGGTTGAGCTCCTTGCTCAGCTCCCTGCTCAGCTCCTTGTTGGGAAGCCGCCGCTTCCGGCGCATCTTCACCTTCTTCTTCTCCTCCGGGCCCTCGGCCCCTTCGGTGCTGGGTCCCGCGGTGGGGGAGCTGGAGCGGGAGTGGTCGCTCTCCCTGGTCTTGGGGGGCGCTTCGGGCAGATCGTCCTCGGGTTCCTGCTTGAAGCGCCTGATGGGCTTGTTGGCCAGCGCCATGCGGTCCTCGGCGTTCTTCCAGGACCGCCGCTGAGGGCGAGAGCGGAGACGTGTCAGCCTCTGGGGCTCGGGGCTGCGCCCACCCAAGGCCTCCCGCCCCCCTGCCACGGGACTGTGGCCCAGGGAGCTGCGGTGCAGCTCTGACCGCTCAGGCCTGGGGCACAGGAGGGAGGGGAAGATGGTACCTTTTTCCTGAAAAGCTTATCTTCTTTGCCAGGTTTGAGCTGTCACGAAAAAGAAAGGATGCAGAGCTTGCTCCCCAGGCTTCTGGGATTTGGTCCCCTCGACACCCCACCCCACCACGAGTCCATAGTCTCCAGAGGAGGGGCTGGAGGGACGCCTTCCCCACAAATGCCATCTCCATGTCTGACCGACAGACGGGCGAGCCCTGCCTGCGGCTTTCAAGGAAGAAGCTGGAAATAGCAGTACGGTTGAACTGTTCCCACCCAACTGACCTCCCACCCCACAGACCCGGAGATGTGCAGCCGCCCGTTCAAATCAGCCTCGGCTCTGGGAGCCAGTTCTGGAGCACAGCCCTGTGGGAATCCCCGGCCCAGCCGGAATGGCTAGAGCTGGGAGAGACTCCTGGCGCCACCTTGTGGCTGGTGACAGCATGGCCCGTGGGTGGAGCAGGGCCACCAGGCTCCTCAGAGGTTCCCTGGACTCACAGCTTCCATCCCAACCAACAGAGGCTCTAGGCACAGACAGCTTCCCAGGCCCCAAGCCAGAACCACGAGCCAGAGATCTGGGGCCGAGACCTGGGAAGCCTCAGGAGAGGCAGCAGTGGGGTGGAGGACCAGCGGGGTGGGGTGGGGGACAGCCCGGGACTCGCAGGGCCTCAGGAGGGCGTGCGTCGTGGGAGCACCTGCTGCTGGAAGTAAGTGAGACTGGATCTCCACCAGGGGCTGAGGCTGCTGCCTAGAGGGGGCCTCGGCGAGAGGTGAGAGGAGGAACCGGGGGACGTTTGAAGCGATGAGGCCTAAAGGGGAGGGGGGGTGGGAAGAGGAGTGACTCGCTGGTTTTCCCCTCCTTTCTTTGGGGCAGGGCTCTCAGGACTTAGGTGACCTGCTCAAGGCAGCATGAGGCCGAGATTTTCCCAAGCTCTACCCGCTGCCCACCCCCTGCCCCATCCCTCCAACCCAGCACCCGGGACCAGCCAGACCAACCCCTTTGCCTCCCAGCCCCTCCTGGTCCGTACCCGCTTGCGTCCACTCAGCTCCTGGGGCTTCTCGTATTTCCGCTTCTTCCTCAGGTGCACGTCATCAGACTTTCTGCGCAGGAGGCCGTCCGGCGGCACCTTCTTGGGGTGCTCATCCGACCTGCGCCGGGGCGCCTCCTCACACTCGCTCCTCCGCTTGGCAGGCTCCTGCCCTTCCTTGTTGTCCCGGTTCATCTTCTGCTCCTTGAGCAGGGAGCCGGGCAGGTTGGAGGCGTACTTAAAGCCAGGGCCACGCTTTTGCTTGTAGGCCAAAAAGAGAGAAGGAACAGACCAACTGTATACCTTTGGACTTGCCCTTCCTCCTCCCCAGGCCCACGGCACCCCACCTGCCTGACACTCCTGGGACAGGCTGGTCCGGGCCAGGCCCAGGCCCGCCCCTCTCCCGACTGACCCTGGGACTTGGAGCCCGGCACTCACTTTCCCGGTCTTGCCGGCGTGGTTACACTTCGGACACTCCCAGCAGTTTGGAAGCTCGTCGTTGACCACACCCTCTGACTCCTTAATCTGCGGGGAACACCAGGACTCAGAAAAGGGATGGGCAGAGAAGAGGGCCCACGGGCACAAGGGTCTGTGAGGCCATGTCTTCCAGAAGCAGCAGCACCCCCTCCCCAACATCACGTCTATCCCGTTTCCAGCCAAAAGAAAACACAGCCGCAGAGGCTGGCAGAGATGGGCAGCTGTGGATCCAGGCCAGGGTTCAGAGGCTGAGCCCCTTTGCTTCTCTGGGACCCTGGGCAAGACACTCCATCTCTGTGGGCTGGTGCCCTTGGCCATAAAAGTTAGTGTGCCCATCTCGCTGGGGGAGTATGATCCAGGTAAAGCCACCAGCTCAGTGCCTGGCATGCAGAAAGGACTTTGCAGAGGACTCTACTGGGTGCTGGGGGAAGGAGTGAGGTGTGGGGCCTTCTTCTCCCAGAAGCCTGGAGCCACCTGGAGGCGCTCCCTCTGGCCCAGCTACAAACAAGCAGCTTGTGTTTGCCATCCACTGAGACTCTGGAAACCCTCTCTGGTTCTGACATCCTGGGAGGTGGGGGTGTGTTTATTCCTTTGATGACACTGGGTCTCTGAGGTACTCCAGGCCCTCCTTGCCCTGGGCTTATCCCTTGACACACAGGATCACCCAGACTCAGGAATCCTCCAGGAATTCACTGCAAGACCTGCATCCCACCCTCTCACCAGCATCTCCAGCAACCCTACCTGCCCCAGAGCGTCAGCACCACCTGTCCCCACTGGGCCACTCACCTTAAGGCATCCAGGGTGGATGATTTCGTTGCAGATGGAGCACTCCATGAGCATGAGGTTAAACTTGCCTTCCTCCTCTTCCACCGTGTCTTCCTTCCCCGCCTCGCCACACACAAGGCACACGGCAGTGTGGGGCAGCACTGGCTGAGGAGCCAGGGAGAACAAGACAAGTCATCAGGGGTGGGAAGCATGGACCCCCAGGGGGGCCAGGTCAAGGGCAATGAGCTGCTCCCCTTGGGCCTGCCAGGAGACCCCAGGAAAGTGGCCCAGGCACATTCGCTCACTCATTCATTGAAATACGTTAACAGGCTACTACCTCCACATGCCAGATACTACTCTTAATTGCTGGGGATACAGCAAGGAACAAGACAGCTCAAAATCTCTGCCATCCAGAGCTTACATTTTAGTGGAGGGAGGCAGACAAAATGAAGGACAGAGTATGTTAGAGATAGAGACATGGGGAAAAATTAGAGGGCTGGAGTGAGGGGCAGAAGGGGGCTGATTTTAAATACGGAAGTCAGGGAAGGCCTCACATTCAGAAAAGCCCCAAAGGAGCAGGGGCGTGAGCCCAGCCCAGATCCATGCAGAGGAGATGAAGCTGCATCTCACCAGTGGGTATTCAAGGCACAGACCATGGACTGCAGGCTCCCAAGACCTTTACAGAAAGGTTAGGAGGTCAGAACTGTCTTCAGAATAACAGATGTTATTTGCCTTTTGCACAGTATTGATATTTGTACTGGTGGGTGAAACTCCTGGCCCCTCAGCACCAGTCAAGGCAAGGCCCCCAGCTGCACCAGCAGCCATGGGGTGACTCATGGCCATACGCTTATCAAAAAGATCACCAGGCCGGGCGCGGTGGCTCACGCCTGTAATCCCAGCACTTTGGGAGGCCGAGGCGGGCGGATCATAAGGTCAAGAGATCGAGACCATCCTGGCTAACACGGTGAAACCCCGTCTCTACTAAAAATACAAAAAAAAATTAGCCAGCTGTGGTGGTGGGCGCCTGTAGTCCCAGCTACTCGGGAGACTGAGGCAGAAGAATGGCGTGAACCCAGGAGGCGGAGGTTGCAGTGAGCCGAGACCATGCCACTGCGCTTCAGCCTGGGTGACGGAGCGAGACTCCGTCAAAAAAAAAAAAAAAAAAAGAAAAAAAAGATCACCAGTTTCATCTAAGAATCTCTCTGATGAAACAGTAAAAATTACTTTATGAAAACCTTACCCTAGAGTACACATCCTTTTCACGTGCTTTGTGACAATAAGAAGTATGGGTAAAGTGCCTCGGCACACAGGTGATGCGTACCAAAGGAAAGGCACTCATGACTGAGCTGGGAGCTGAAATGGCCACTTTCTCCATAGATTATTTTTACTTGAAGGAATGACTGATAGAAACCCCCTGGACATTGGTGTATTTTTGTGAAGATCAAAGAAGTGAGCTTGTCATTTCCAGAAAAATAACTGACAGCATTTGGTGCAAATGATAAAATTCAAGTTTCTGAATGAAAATTAGACTTTGGAAAACTTACATGAACCACCATAACCCACACAGCTTCCCAAAACTGAGACTTTTCCGAGGAGATCAGTAATCATATTAACAAACGTGATTTCTAAAATAATATTATGTGCCAATATTTGGAAAATCCACCTAACTCAGGGAGCCAGTATTTTCCAGATGACCAATACGTGGTGTTACAACATCAGGCCTGAGCAAATGAGCTACTCAAAGGGCAAGACAGGCTAATGACTTTCAGTGTAACAATGTGAACAGCTCATTGATACAGTTTCAGACTCCACATTGCAACTAAACTTTAAAAAAAACTGTTGAGTTCTAGTTGAGTATCAGAGTATCCACAATTATCAAAAAGGCTATTAAAACACTCCTCCCTTTTCCAAGTAGTATATATCTGAGGCCAAATTTTCCTCATACTCCCTCCAAAACAACATATCACAATAGACATAACACAGAAGCAGATATGAAAATTCCAGGTCTTTTCTTTTTCTTTTTATTTTTTGAGACTGGAGTCTTGTTCTGTTGCCCAGGCTGGAGTGCAGTGGAGCGGTCTCGACTCACTGCAACCTCTGCCTCCTGGGTTCAAGCGATTCTCCTGCCTCAGCCTCCCGAGTAGCACCCACCACCACGCCCAGCTAATTTTTTGTATTTTTACTAGAGACGGGGGGTTTCACCATGTTGGCCAGGCTGGTCTTGAACTCCTGACCTCATGATCCACCCGCATCGGCCTCCCAAAGTGCCAGGATCACAGGCGTGAACCATTGCACCCGGCAATTCCAAGTCCTTTCTAATGAACCAGACATAAAAGAGATTTACAAAAATACAAAACAATGCCATTCTTCTTTTTGTTTTGGAAAATATAATTATTTCTTATAAAAATATGTTATTTCTTTTTTCTTATTTATTTATTTTTGAGACGGTGTCTTGCTCTGTCGCCCAGTCTGGAGTGCAGTGATGTGATCTCGGCTCACTGCAACCTCCGTCTGCCTCCTGGGTTCAAGCGATTCTCCCACCTTAGCCTCCCGAGTAGCTGGGACTACAGGTGTGCTGGGTAATTTTTGTATTTTTAGTAGAGATGGGGTTTCACCATGTTGGCCAGGCTGGTCTCAAACTCCTGACCTCGAGTGATCCTCCCACCTCAGCCTCCCAAATTGCAGGGATTGCAGGCGTTAGCCACTCTGCCCGGCCAAAATATGTTATTTCTATTAACACGTCATGGGTTTTCTTGTTATTTTAAGATAAATTTAAAATCTAAAAAAATTTCTTAGCCAGGAGTGGTAGCACATGCCTGCAATCCCAGCACTTTGGGAGGCCAAGGCAGGCGGACTGCCTGAGCCCAGGAGTTTGAGACTAGCCTGGGCAATGTGGCAAAACCGTGTCTTTACAAAAAAATACAAAAATTAGTTGAGCGTGGTGGTGAATGCCTGTAGTCCCAGCTACTCGGGAGGCTGAGGTGGGAGGACTGCTTGAGCCCAGGAAGTAGAGGCTGCAGTGAGGCACAAGCACACCACTGCACTCCAGCCTGGGCGACAGAGCAAGACTGTCTCAAAAAAAAAAAAAAGTCTGTTTTAATTTTTTTTTTTTTTTTTTTTAGCTAAAGTCCTCTCACACCAAACTCAGTTTAAATTTCTAATACAGTCAATATTAATAAATACATAGCCTACATAAAAGAAAAGCTCTTTAGGGTCCCCATAATTTTTAAGAGCATGAAGGGGTCCCTGAGACCACGAAGTGTGAGAACTTGATGCTGTGAGCCCCCCGAGGCCAGGGCGGGTCAGCCTCATCCCGAACCTGCAGACAGAGGAAGCACACAGCCAACCTTCATTATGCTGCTCAGAGGAGCTTCAAGCAGGCTGGGATGTACACGCCATTGATAAGTGAAAACGACTTGATTAAATGGCGCAAATGTTTGAATTCTAATAAACGGGACACAGAAGGCAAGGCAGTCATCGTTCCTTCCACAAATACCAAACACACATCTGCCACGGCCTGAAACAAGGTCCTGGGGGGCACAGGAGTGAGGGAGACGGCTGCTCCCCATGAGCTATTTGGGAAGACAAAGACATTAGTCGCTGAAATCCAAAGAAAACATGGAAAAGTCATGTTCAAGCGTTCTTAGAAGCAGCAGAGGCTGATTTCTGGAGGACTCGGAGGTCAGGGTGGAGAGAAGCCAAGTGGGCAAGGCTGCGGGGCCTCAAGGTGAATGAGGACAGAGCAGCCTGCACAGAGCAGGCCGGGCCAAAAGGGACGGCTGGGGACCAGACTGCAGCGGGGGACACAGGGTGAAGCACGGCCCACACGGCAAGAAGAGGGTCGGTGGGGGGGGGCGGTGGGCAGATGGCAGAACTGACTCTGAGCCAGGTGGCAGGATGGGAGGCGGCGCCAGAGGCAAATCTCCTGCAGGGGCTGGCGGGGGGCTTGGGGCGCGTGTTGGGGGGGCAGACTGCACGACACCAGCAGGGACATGGTGGAGAGGGGAGTCTACATAGGCAGCCCCAGTGACAGGGCAAAGGGAGGGGCCAGAAGAGGAAAATAGGTGGGGCTGCGTATGTCACAGGTGGGTAACACGTGAGAAGTGCCCTGGCAGAGCAGAAGGGCTGGGAGAAGAGTAAGAAGGACTCCAAGGGTTGGGCCAAGCCTGCATCTGCCATCAGTTCCAGAAGCCATGTCAAGCTGAAGACAGTAAGAGACGTAGAAAAATGGGGTTTCCTTCAACCAGCACGCACTGTGCCAGGTACCAGAGCTGCAAAGATAAGATGGCACCCGAGACACGTTTCCTACAACTGGGCCCAGCACATGGGGGCTGGGAGAGAAAGTAATGCCAAAGAGAAAAAGACAGTCGTGGGTTCATTGCTGGCACACACTGAGTTTTAGGTGACACCGTTCTAAAAACCAAGAGTTGCTATAGACAAGCTCTTTTAAATTCTATAGGATCCAATGGGTCACATAGACCCAGTCTCCAAAAAATGCACATCCATGCATGCACACAGACAAAAATGCATTTAATTTCAGGACGGCTCACAAATTCCCCGAAATCCATGGAAATGGGGTTCGGGTACCAATTAAAAGCACAAGCAGTGAAACTGAACTTCTGCAGCAAAAAAAACAATAGAGTGAAAAGGCAATCTACAGGATGGGAGAAAATCCTTGCAAACCAGAGACCTGATAAGGGTTAATATCTAAAACATATCTAGAACTCCTCTAACTCAGCAACAAAAACCCCCAAGAGAAAACCAATTTAGGCCAGATGCACTGTAATCCCAGCACTTTGGAAGGCCAAGGCAGGAGGGTGATCACCTGAGGTCAGGAGTTTGAGACCAGCCTAGCCACCAGAGTGAAACCCTGCCTCTACCAAAAATACAAAAATTAGCTGGGTGTGGAGGTACGTGCCTGTAACTCCAGCTACTTGGGAGGCTGAGGCAGGATAATTTCTTGAACCCAGGAGGCAGAAGTTGCAGTGAGCCGAGATTGCGCCACTGCACTCCAGCCTGGCCAAAAGAATGAGACTCTGTCTCAAAAAAAAAAAAAAAAAAAGAAAGAAAGAAAAAAGAAAATGAAAATCAGTTTAAAAACGGGCTAAGGACTCAGACATTTCTACAAAGACAGACAACCAATAAGCACGTGAGAAGATGCTCAACATCACTAAGAATTAGGGAAAAGTAAATCAAAACTACAGTGAGATGTCACCTCATACACATTAGGATGGCTACTAAAAAAAAAAAACAAACTAAAAGCCCATAACATAACAGATGTCGGTGGGGATGTAGAAAAACAGGAACCTTCGCCAGGTGCGGTGGCTCACGCCTGTAATCCCAGCACTTTGGGAGGCCGAGGTGGGCGGATCGCGAGGTCAGGAGATCGAGACCATCCTGGCCAACATGGTGAAACCCCCATCTCTACTAAAAATGCAAAACATTAGCCAGGCGTGGTGGCGGGCACCGGTAGTCCCAGCTACTCGGGAGGCTGAGGCAGGAGAATGGCGTGAACCCAGGAGGTGGAGCTTGCAGTGAGCCGAGATCGTGCCACTGCACTCCAGCCTGGGTGACACAGCGAGACTCTGTCTCAAAAAAAAAAAAAAAAAGAGAGAGAGAAACAGGAACTTTCATGCACCCGTGGTGGGAATGTAAAACGGCACGGCCGCGGTGGCCAACAGTACAGAGGTTCCTCAAAAAGTTAAAAATAGAATCATCATATGACCCAGCAAGCCCACTTCTGGGCACAGAGTTGACCCTTACACAGCACAGGATTGAACTGTGTAGGCCCACTTATATGCCGAGTTTTTTTCAATAAAATTATACCGAGTGTGCCTGCGTCTCCTGCCCCCTCTTCTACCTCCTCCATCTCTTCTGCCTCTGCCACCGCTGAGACAGCAAGACCAACCCCTCCTCCTCTGCCTACACAACGTGAAGATGATGAGCATGAAGACCGTTATGATGATCCACTTCCACTTAATGAACGATAAATATATTTTCCTTATGATCTTCTTAATATTTTCTTTTCTCCAGCTTATTTTATTGTGAGAATACAGTATATAATACATACAAAATATGTGTTAATGGACTGTTTTTGTTACTGGTAAGGCTTCTGGTCAACAACAGGGCTAACAGTATTTAAGTTTTAGGGAAGTCAAAAGTTACACACAGATTTTCAACTGCACAGGGGTCTGATGGTGCCCCAACCCTTGTGTTGTTCAAGGGTCAATTGTATATCCAGAAGAATTCAAAACATGATATCAAAGAGATATGTGCACACCCATATTCACTGCAGCACTATTCACAATAGGCAAGAGGTGAAAGCAATCCGTATGTCCATCAACAGATGAATGGATAAAGAAAATTTGAGCCAGGTGTGGGGGCTCACGCCTGGAATCCCAGCACTCTTGGAGGCCAAGGTGGGCGGATCACTTGAAGTCAGGAGTTTGAGACCAGCCTGGCCAACGTGATGAAGCCCCATCTGTACTAAAAATATAAAAATTAGCCAGATGTGGTGGCGGGTGCCTGTAATCCCAGCTACTCAGGCAACTGAGGCAGGAGAATCGCTTGAACCCAGGAGGCGGGGGTTGTTGTAAGCCAAGATTCCACTGCTGCACTCCAGCCTGGGCGACAGAGCAAGACTCCATCTCAGAAAAAAAAAAAAAAAAGAAAATTTGGTATAAACACACAACAGAGTATTAATCGGCCATAAAAAAAAGGAAACTGTCATATGCTTCAACATGGATGAACCCATTATGCTCAGGGCTGTAAACAAGCCAATCCAATCACAGAAAGCCAATTACTGCATAATTCCACTTCTATGAGGTCCCGAGAGGAGTCAAGCTCTTAGAAACTGAAAGTGGATGGTGGTTGCCCGGGTTGAGGGAGGGGAAAGGGGAGTAGAGCTTCAGTGGGTACGGAGTTTTTTCACAAAATGAAAAAGTTCTAGGGATCAGCTTCCCAAAAACGTGCATATGGTAATACTACTGTACTGCATACTTAAAAATGATTAATGTATTTTTTGACCACAATTTGAAAAAACAAAACACAAGAAATATGCGTGAAAGGAGATGGCTGAGGTGTCTGGGCCTGCGGGGCATCGGCAGCCAAGGAGGAAGGGCTCACCCTATGCCAGGCTGGGCCTGCAGATGAGCGCAGCAGGGCCGAGGAATCCCGTCCCTCCAGCCGAGCCTGCTTTTCCACGGGGACTGGGAGATGACTCCTCCACAGGGAGGACCGCCGGCCCCCGGGGAGCAGTGCCCTGGGGAAGGCAGAGCATGTGGGTGTGTACAAGGGGATTCAAGGGCAAACCCCGCGACCTCGCCCCGTTGCGGAAGTCCACGTCCACTGCCCTGTCTGGGGACGAGACCAGCGGCGCGGGGCCACTGCCGGAGCTGAGGCCAGCCGGTGTGGAGGGGCGGGCCAGGCTCTCCGCGGCGCGGCTCCTCAGTACCATAAATCACTCCTTGTTGGGGGCAGCCCCCTGAGATGGGGCACTGACCTTCCACCCAGACTTCTGACTCTGAAGGCAGGGCCGGAAGGAAGGAAGGAAGGCCCCAGAACCGTCACCCAGAACCGTAATGTTGGCAACGGGGTCACAGACAGGACAGGCTGCCTGTCATCTTTAATGGCAGCAACTTCAAAGTACCTGGGCACCCTAGGAGGGCAGGAGCAGGAGGCCTGAGCCTGCGAAGCGGCCAGCGCCCTCCCGTCCACAGGAAGAGCTCTCGGGGAGTCCACAGCCCCGGCTTCTCTGTGTGCGGAGGAGCAGCCAGAGCGAGCAGCGGTCAGACACGCGGGCCGGCATGCAGGGGCCTGAATCGAGCGCAGGGCTGGGCGGGGGCCGCACTCACCGCGATGCACTGCCGCATGATGCAGCTCTGCTTCATGCGCCCGGGGCCCCCGAACTTCTTCATGTCCTTGCAGAAGTGGCACTCTCCGCACTCGGTCCGCAGGCAGGCCTCGCACTTGCGGCATCGCGTCCGGCGCCGCCGAGCTCCTGCCGTTGTCCGGTTGGCGGCCAACTTCACCGCGGAGGCCGGGCCCAGCTTCCCCTTGGGCCGACCCACAGCCCGGTTCTGCAGGGGAACAGACAGGACTGGTCAGATGGGGAGGCTGCAGACCCCCGGAAAGAGTGTTAGGGAACAAACTGTGTACCCCAGAAAGACACGATGGGGGCTCTAAACCCCATTCCTCAGAGTGTGATCTTTATTTGGAGATGGGGGCTTTGCAGAGACCGTCAGGTTAAACGAGGTAATTCAGGTGAACGCTAATCGAGTATTACTGGTGTCCTTACGAAAGGGGGACATTTGGACACAGAGACAGACACGCAAGTAGAGAACGTGTGTGAAGACACAGGCCTTCCACACACTGGAGCCCTGTCTACAAGCCAAGAAGTGCCAGGCATGGCAGCACATACCAGGAGCTGGAGGCCCGGGGAAGGACCCTCCCCTAGAGCCCGCAGAGCCAGCCCGGCCCGCCAGCCCACACCTTGACTGACTTCAGACTCCTGGCCTCCAGAACTGGGAGAGAAGAAAGGCCCGTTGTTTTAAGCCACCCTTTATGGCAGCTCTAGGAGAGGACGACAGAGGGCGCGTGCTTCTTGCCGCAGCACACAGCTCGAGACCTTCCATGGCCGCACCCACAGGCTCAGACCCTACCCACCTTTCCCACCTCCGTCTGCTCCCCAAGAAAGACTGCAAGGGGCCACACAATTGGTCTCTCTTCCCCCAGCCCGGAAGGCCAACCCCACCCCCACAAGCCAGTTGGCTGATGCCCACTCATCCCGTCTGGTCAGTTTACAGGCTGCTTTCTTCTGGAAGCCCCTCCTGCCCACCTGCACTGGGTTCAGGGCCCCTCCGGGGGATCCTGTTAGAGCGCTCATGATGGTAATCACCTGTTCCCTCCCTTTGAGACGGGGCACAGGAGGGCACTCACCACAGGTGTCTTGTCCGCCACTGCACCTCTCCATGAGCCAGCCTGGCATGCAGAATGCACTCAACAAACCAGAACCACCCCAGGGAGGATGGGATAGTAACCTTCAGGTCCCTGACTACTCAGATCTTCCCTAGATGGGCTCCAAATGCTCCCTTCCCTGGGACTCACAGAAGAGAGACAGTAGATGGAGCTGGGCTAGTAGCTAAGCCAGGAAAATGGGACAGCCACAGCCCCTGCCCTCTGGTTTCCAGCCCCAGAGCCTCCTGCAGACCCAGGATCTACGGGGGAGCCCTAAGCTAGCTGCTGAGGACACTGTCCACGGAGGTCCCCTGTCCACTTGGGACCTATAGTGGGAGGGACCAGGATAGGAGAGCTTTTCTTGTCTGTGGCATCTTTCTGGAGAGCCTGGGGTGGCTGAGAAACGGTGAAGTCCCTGTCAGGGAGACACGTGGTCACCCTGGAAACCAGCTGACCTAACGGCGTCTAATGCCTAAAGCCCCTTTTCAGCTAACTGAACACCCTTTGGTCCAAAGTCCCACCCTCTTCATTTCAGTGACTTGTCATACTTGAATCCCCAAACAAAACCCCATACTTTTGGGAGCACACAGACCCAGGAAAGCTGTTACTATTCATCCACTCCAATGGAGAAGAAGGTCCACATCACAGGGACCCCCTCCCACAACACACACAACTCCCTGCACCCTAGGGGCTTCCTAGAAACTTCCAACTGCATAGGAAGAAAAACAGCCCCCCTTTCTCCTCAAATACAGCCTTGCCACCATCAACTTTCTTCTCCAGTGCAGTGGTCCCTGCAGAAAGCCCGCAGCCTCACGTGCCACCCACTTTGCTGTCAAGACCTAAGCAGATCCCTCCCTCCGATTCACCTTCCCGCAGCATTCAGGGAGCTTCCAGGCCCCCATCAGCCTGAGTGGCCCCTCAGGAAGCACTGGAGCTCTGGGCCTCCATCCTGCTTAACCTGCTGTGAACCCCAAAGAGGAAAGGGAGGTGCTCCCTGGCTCTACCACCCTCATCTCCCACTGGTCTTCCCCAGCTGCTCAGGACCCTCAGTCATGCCTGCCCTCTGCTCTGGGGCAGCCCAGCCGGAGGCCTTGTCACAGGGAGGGCAAGCCCTGGACTGCAGGGCCACCCACAGGCAAGCTGGCCACCACCAGTCACCTGGGTAAAGGGACCATCCAAAGCAGCAAAGGGTGCCAGGAACGGTGGCTCACACTTGTAAGCCCAGCACATTGGGAGGCTGAGGTGGGAGGATCACTTGAGGTCAGGAATTCAACACCAGCCTGGGCAACATAGTGAGACCTACAAAAAATTTTTAAAATTAGCCAGGCGTGGTGGTGTGCACCTGCAGACCCAGCTACTCAGGAAGCTGAGGTGGAAGGATTGCTTGAGCCCAGGAGTTTGAGGTGGCAGTGAGCTGTGATCATCCACTGTACTCCAGCCTAGGAGACAGAGCAAGACCCTGTCTCAAAAAACAAAAAAGGAAGAAATCCATCCTTACAATGACGGCCAGATGCCCCCAACGTACTCGCATAGTCCCACTGTGATTAGCACCTTCCGGGGGCCAAGTCCACCACACACTGCACACGTCCATCCAAGTCAAGTCTAGCTGCCCACGTGAGAAGTAAAACAAGATCAGTTTTCAGAGCTTTGTGGATTTGAGAATGGCACAGAGCAGACTGTGAACCTGAAGCTGAGCAGCCGACAGAGCAGCCAAGGCCAGGCGAGGCAGCGCTGACGACTGAGATGACGGCCATGCCACGTGAGGGTAGGGATTCCCTGAGCACCCCCATCTGCGGGCACCATGGCGATCACTTTACTGATGATATTACCTAACTTTCCCAATAACAGCCCTGCAGAGGATGCCTTCATGTCCCCATTTTTCATATAAGAAAACTGAAGCCAGTAATTTACCTGTGGTCATGGAACCAGCAGGATGCGTGGACTCCGGAGCTGTGCTCTGAACACACTAAACCACAGCAAATGCATGTGCGAAGTGCAGCTAGGGGCCCACAGACCCACTGGGATGGCCACGTGCTCCTGGAAGGGCTTCCCAGGTAGTGCCACGATGCCTTAGTGCGAACGGTGCCAACAAGAGGTGCAGAGAAGCACAGCTACTTCCAGAGAAGCAGAAACCCAAAAACGTTTCTCCGTGTCATCACAGCCCACAATAGCACTTTCTGATTCTACCCCTCCAAAGGACAGGTGCCCTGTTACCAGCCCACTCCTCAAATACCACAGGCAACACTGTGGGCAGCATCTGAGGCCTCCAGTGAGGTGTGAAGTGACCAGCGTGTGGGCCACCTCCCAGGACAAACCCAGATCCCCAGAGCCAGAGAGTCTAAAGACGAGCTTCTCTGGTGAAAAACGGAAAAAATTCCAGGAGTTCAAAGAAACTCCAGGTATCAACAGCCACCAAGCGCCTCTGGCCTCCCTGCCCCAAGGACAGTGTCTGGGCAAGTGAAAATGTTGGGCCAATCCAGTCTGAGTCTCGAAGCTCCTATGTCACTGCAAAACAAGCCCATTTGCCTGCACCATCCAAAGCACCTTCTCATCCAGCCTATGGAAAACAACCTGCCTGGACCTCAACAGCAGTTGAGACATCCGGGAAAATCGCAGAACACATACCAGACAACATCCCGAAAGAAGAGGTGTGAGAAGCTGCAGTCTCTCGAGACCTTGATGAGGCCCTGTTTAGCCGCTGCCAAATCAGGCCAGGAAGGCTTCTGCTGCCGGCAGTGGCCCCCGCCTGGCTGGTCAAGAGTTGGTTCAGCGACAGAGCAACGCAGGATCCTAATGAAGCCCACTGAAAAACCCACAGGTAAGACAGATCTCGGAGGACTCCATTAAAAAGTCCAACTGGGACTCTGCAGACCCAACCAGGAAACGTGATGGCAGAATACAGAAAACGGTGACACAAAAAGGGACAAATGGAATAAAAAGGAAGGTGAGTCCGCCAGAGCTCTCTCCTTTCGGCACACAGCTTTCTCTGTCCTGGTATCTTTTGGGTGCTACCCAAAGTTTCAAACGCCAATGCTTTTCTTTTTTTTTTTTTGAGATAGAGTCTCACTGTGTCACCCAGGCTGGAGTGCAGTGGCGTGATCTTGGCTCACTATAACCTCTGGCTCCCGGGTTCAAGCAATTCTTGTGCTTCAGCCTCCCGAATAGCTGGAATTACAGGTGTGCGCCACCAAGCCCAGCTAAGTTTTGTATTTTTAGTAGAGATAGTGTTTCGTCATGTTGGCCAGGCTGGTCTCAAACTCCTGGCCTCAAGTGATTTGCCCGCCCCAGCCTCCTGAAGTGCTGGGGTTACAGGCATGAGTCACTGTGCCTGGCCTCAAACACCAATTCTAACTTCCACTCTGTCCCACCCCTGTCCCAGCAAAGGAAGTGATGGCATCCCCAGACATTCATTTATGAACCAGCATCCCCAACACCAAGGCCACTTGTTGATTTTATCAGCCCAGGAACCATATCCTGAGCTCATGATGAAAGGTTAGGAAAATCTGGAACATGAACACACACACACACACACACACACACACACACACACACACACAAATATGTTGGTATTCCTACACCTCTTCTCCATCAGCAACTCAAAAGCATTGTCCTTTAAGTGAATGCTATCAAGGTTTATTCATTCATCCCACCAATATTTGAGTTTCTCTGGTCTACCAGATATTATCCACCAGAAAATGCATGGGCAGAACCTCTTCAATCCCTCAGCTCTAAATTATAGGGATTAAAATTGCTTGGATTAACCCAAATTAAAGGAAAGACATCCGTGTTCATGAATTGGAAGATTTAATATTGTTAAGATCGGTTATACTCCCCAAAGTGATCAACAGACTCAACACGACCCCAAGCAAAATCCCAACTGGGGCTGGGCACAGTGGCTCACGCCTATAATCTCAGCACTTTGGGAGGCCAAGATAGGCAGATCGCTTGAGCCCAGGAGTTCAAGACCAGCCTGGCCAACAAAGCAAGATTCCAAAAAAATAAAAAGACTAGCTGAGTGTGCTGTCACACACCTGTAGTCCGAGCTACTCAGGAGGCTGAAGCTGGAGAATCACCTGAGCACAGGAAGCAGAGGTTGCACTGAGCTGAGATCAAGCCACTGCATCCAACCTGGATGACAGAATAAGACCTTGTCTCAAAAACAAAATAAGAATTCAAAAAATAAAAACAAAACAAAAACCCAACTGACTTTTCTGCAGAAATTGACACACTATCCTAAAATTCATGAAAATGCAAGAGACCTGAAATGGCCAAAACAATCTTAAAAAAATAGGGGGATGGGGGTTGGGGGCGGTGACTCACGCCTATAATCTTAGCACTTTGGGAGGCTGAGGCAGGTGGATCCCTTGAGGTCACAAGTTCAAGGCCAGCCTGACCAACATGGTGAAACCCCATCCCTACTAAAGATACAAAATAAGCCAGGCGTGGTGGCACATGCCTGTAATCCCAGCTACTTGGGAGGCTGAGGCAGGAGAATCACTTGAACCCAGGGGGTGGAGGTTACAGTGAGCCAAGATCGTGACATTGCACTCCAGCCTGGGCAACAAAGGTGAAACTCTGTCTAAAAAGGCCAGGCGCAGTGGCTCACACCTGTAATCCCAGCACTTTGGGAGGCCGAGGTGGGCAGATCACAAGGTCAAGAGATTGAGACCATCCTGGTCAACCTGGTGAAACCCTGTCTCTACTAAAAATACAAAAATTAGCTGGGTATGGTGGCGCACGCCTGTAGTCCCAGCTACTTGGGAGGCTGAGGCAGGAGAATCACTTGAACCCGGGAGGCGGAGGTTGCAGTGAGCCAAGATCACGCCACTGCACTCCAGCCTGGCAATAGAGCGAGACTCTGCCTCAAAAAAATAAAAAAAAAAAGACACACACTTTCTGATTTCAAAACTCACTACAAAGCTACAATAAACAAGACTGTGATGGTAGTGGCATAAACACAGACCTATAGATCAATGGAACAGAATTGAGAGTCCAGAAATAAACTCATATTTTGACCAAATGATTTTTAACAAGGATGCCAAGGCAATTCAGTTGGGTAAAGAATGGTCTTTTCAACATATGGTGCTGGGACGAATAGCTATCCACACGCAAAAGAACAAAGATAGACCCCTACCTCACACCATATATACGAATTAACTCAAAAATGGATCAAAGACCTAAACACACAGCTAAAATTATATACGTCTTAGAAGAAAACACAAGTGTAAATCTTTATGACTTTGAATTAGGCAAGGGTTTCTCTGATATGCTACCAAAAGCACAGGTGTCAAAAAAAAAAAAAGATAAATTAGACTTCATCAAAATTAAAAACTTTTGCTGGGCATGGTGGCTCACGCCTGTAATCCCAGCACTTTGGGAGGCCAAGGCGGGAGGATCACCTGAGGTTGGGAGTTCGAGACCAGCCTCACAAGCATGGAGAAACCCTGTCTCTACTAAAAATACAAAATTAGCCAGGTATGGTTGCACATGCCTGTAATCCCAGCTACTCAGGAGGCTGAGGCAAGAGAATCACTTGAACCCAGGAGGCAGAGGTTGCGGTGAGCCAAGATCACACCATTGCACTCCAGCCTGGGCAACAAGAGGGAAAAAAAAAAAAAAAAAAAAAAACTTTTGTGCTTCAAAGGGCATTATCATGTGCAAAGGCCCATAGAATGGGAGAAAATATTTGTAAATCATGTATCTAGCAAGCAGTTAGTACTCAGAATATACAAAGAACTCCGACAACTTAATAATAAAGAGATGAATAGGTAATTTTTAAATGGACAAAGGATTTAAATAGCTATTTCTCCAAAAAAGATCTACAAATGGCCAGTAAGCACATGAAAAGATGCTTAACATCACTAACTAATAGAGTATATAATTTGCACTGGAGACTCATTCATTAACCCCCTAATTCACACATCCACCAACTCAAGTGTTTCCTGGCTGTGAATTATGTATCTGATTTGATGCTAAGTGCTGGGACTACAGAAATGAGTAAAATGTGTTCCCTAGTCTGAAAGGCATTACACTCTGGAAGGAGAAAGACATGCAACCACATAAATGCAAGGCAACACCATTATGATGACATTAAAAACTAACATCTAGGTTGAGGCAGGAGAATCGCTTAAACCAGGAGGTGGAGGTTCCAGTAAGCCGAGATCGTGCCCCTGCACTCCAGTGGCAGAGCTGTTTTTGAGACAGGGTCTCGCTCTGTCGCCCAGGCTGGAGTGCAGTGGCACGATCTCAGCTAACCGCAGCCTCAACTTCCCAGGGCTCAGGTGATCCTACCACGTCAGCCTCCTTAGTAGCCGAGATACAGGCATGTGCCACCACACCAGCTAATTTTTCTTTTCTTTTTCTGTTTCTTTTTCTTTTTTTTTTTTTTTTGAGCAATGGAGTCTCACTATGTCACACAGGCTGGTCTTGATCTTCTGGGTTCAAGTGACCCAACCGACTTGGCCTCCCAAAGTGCTAGGATTACAGGTGTGAGCCATCGAACCTGGCCAAAAGGTAACACTTACTTAAGTGCTAGTCATTCATCAATATCTGTATCAACAATCTTTTTTGTTTTTCTGGTAGGGATGGAGTCTTGCTATGTAACCCAGGCTGGTCTTGGACTCCTAGCCTCAAGCAATCCTACCACCTCAGGCTCCCAAAGCTTTAGGATTACCGGCATGAGCCACCATACTCTGTATCAATAATCTATGAGGAAGGAATTACTATTATCTCCATCTACAAGTGAGGAAACTGAGGCATAGCACAGTTAAGTCATCCGCCCGATGTCATACTATCAATGAATGAGAAAGCTGAGATACAGACCCAGGCAGTGGCTCTAAAGCCTGGACCCTGGCATGCTAACCCAGAAGAGATGCCTCATATCATGGATAAGGGAGGCTGGAAAAAGCACCCCAGAACATAGGAGGTGGTGACTAAGGTGGGTCTTAGAGGGAGAACAGGACCCTGCGTGCCAGGGGTGGGAGTGGGGTTACTAAGTGGATATTCTAGGCAGAAGGAAGAGCAAGAGAGAGATGTGAAACTGCATGACACATTCAAGGAACTGCAAATAGCTCGACACAGCTGCTGGAACACAGCTCTGAAGTGGCTGGAGCCTCATCCTGCAGGGCCTCGTCTACCACAGTAGGGAACTGGACCCATCACAGTAAGTTAAAGGCTTCACAACATGACTGTATTCTGGCAACAGTGAGGGGAGTGGATATTTTTGGGGCAGTGGGCAAGACAAAAGACAGGGAGATCAGCTGAAGATGATGAAGGCAGGAGCAGAAGGAATGGAAGGAATGAAGAGGAGGGGATGATTCAGGAGATGCTTTAGAAGCAGACCCAGTTTTAGAAGACCCGGTGATTGGCTGAACATGGGGTATGCAAGCAGACTCCTGGAGGACTCTGAGGTTTCCGACTTGAGCAACAGAAGAACAAGGGGGCTCGGGAGAGGGGAGGAAACAAGGACTGCTGTGGGCATGTGGAATCCAAGGGGCCCATGGGACATCCAAGGAAGGTGTCGCCCAGCAAGCAGGTGGAACCAGAGCTAAGGTACACACCTGGGAACCAACACTACATAGGTGCTCAAACTAGTTAAGTCCACGAGGATGTCCAGGGGGAATGGAAGAGTGAAAAGAGAATCTCCAACAGTCCCTTCAAGACTGAAAACATTCAAGGGGCAGGTGAGGAAAACCAACTGGCTGAGAAATGGCCAGACAAGCAGTAGCAGGCTGTGGCATCACGAGAGCCAGGGAAGTTTCAAGAAGGGAGCAGTTACGAGTTTCAACTGTCAAGAGAAGCGAGAAAAACAGTAAAATGTAGCTGTATGTTTTTACAATTAAGACAGTCCCAAGTTTTCTGCCAAAGTACTCCAAATAGCATTACATGGACAGCCCCACAAGGGAAGGCCACAGGCTCCCCGATTTCCTTGTGCATGCTAATATTGCACTGTATCACACGACACAGCCGTATTTATCTCAGTATTATTCCTGTCCTCAAATCTGCAAGCATAATGGACAACCCAGGAAAAGCTGGATTTTACCAGAGTGTTGCAGGCTCCTTAACACATGCCTGTAGACTCCAGGGAGGGCTCTGGGTTTTTTAATATATACAGAGTAAGGAGCAAGAGACTAAAAACACAAGAACTACCAGAAAGCCCACGGGATGGGAGGACCTCTGAAGAATCTGAGGAAAGCTAAAGACCTCTTCCTCCAAAAATGTGTATAGACACAAAGTAACAAAACTTCTGCATACCTTTTCAAGAAGGCTCAGAGACCCCTGTCTTAAAATTTCACTTTTTTTTTTTGAGACGGAGTCTCGTACTGTTGCCTGGGCTAGAGTGCAGTGGCATAATCTCAGCTCACTGCAACCTCTGCCTCCCAGGTTCAAGCGATTCTCTTGCCTCAGCCTCCCAAGTAGCTGGGATTACAGGCATCCGCCACCAAGCCCAGCTAGTTTTTTGTATTTTTAGTAGAGATGGGGTTTCACCATGTTGGCCAGGCTGGTCTCGAACTCCTGACCTTGTGATTCGCCCGCCTTGGCCTCCAAAGTGTTGGGATTACAGGCGCAAGCCAACGCGCCTGGCTGGCAAAATTTCACTGTTTAAGAAGCTATAGGCCAGGTGTGGTGGCTCACACCTGTAATCCTAGCACTTTGGGAGGCTGAGGCAGCAGATCGTTTGAGCCCAGGAGTTCAAGCCCAGCCTGGGCAACACAGCAAAACCCCATCTCTACAAAAAATACAAAAATTAGCCAGGTGTGTGGCACCTCTGCACTCCAGCCTGCGCAACAAAGTAACAAAGTGAGACCCTGTCTCAAAAAAAAAAAAAAAAAAAAAAAAGAGGCCAGGCATGGTGGCTCATGCCTGTAATCCCAGCACTTTGGGAGGCCAAGGCGGGCGGATCACAAGGTCAAGAGTTCAAGACCAGCCTGACCAAGCGGTGAACCCCGTCTCTACTAAAAATACAAAAATTAGCCAGCCATGGTGGCGCGCACCTGTAGGCCTAGCCACTCAGGAGGCTGAGGCAGGAAAATCGCTTGAACCCAGGATGCAGAGATTGCAGTGAGCTGAGATCGCATCACTGCACTCCAGCCTGGGCAACAGAGCGAGACTCCGTCTCAAAAAAAAAAAAAAAGCACTAAGACAAATACCTAATGCATGTGGGGCTTAAAACCTAGATGATGGGTTAATAGGTGCAGCAAACCACCATGCCACATGTATACCTATATAACAAGCCTGCACGTTCTGCACATGTATCCCAGAACTTAAAGTAAAATAAAATAGCTATAACTGGTAACAATGGTTCTATGACCACGTAAATTTCTGAGAGATTTTCTTCTCCATAATTTCCTGATTTTTTCATCAAGCTGTAGTCATTTTTATTTTAAAAAATTTTTTTGAGAAAGGGTCTTACTCTGTCACCCAGGCTGGAATGCAATGGGGCCATCACTACTCACTGCAGCTTCGAACTCCTGCACTCAAGCAATTCTCCCACCTCAGCCTCCGAGTAGCTGAGACTACAGGTGCATGGCACTGTACCTGGCTAATTTTTGTACTTTTTTGTAGATGGGATTTCACCATGTTGCCCAGGCTGGTCCCAAACACCTGAGCTCAAGCCATCCACCTGCCTCAGCCTCCCATAAGTGCTGGGATAACCGGCATGAGCCACTGCACCCAGCCTGTAGTCATTTTTATAGAAAAAATAATAGAAGCTATTTTCACATCAAGAGAAAAAAAAAAAACTGGCCAGGCGCAGTGGCTCATGCCTGTAATCCCAACACTTTGGGAGGCCAAGACGAGAGGATCACTTGAGGCCAGAAGTTCAAGACCAGCCTGGGCAACGTATCAAGACCCCATCTCTATATAAATAAACAATAAAAAAATTAGTAGCTGAGTGTGGTGATGCGTGCCTGTAGTCCTGGCTACTCAGGAGGCTGAGGCAGGAGGATCGCTTGAGCCCAGGAGTTCAAGACTGCAATGAGTTATAATCATATCACTGTACTCCAGCCTGCGTGACAGAGCAAGACCCTGACTCAAAACAAAAAACAAGATGGAACAAGAATTCTTCTAAAAGCCCTCCTTTAGGAGACACCTCTTCAACTTGGAAAGCAAGCTGAAGAATTTTCTGACACATTTTGTACTAGAGAAGCAAATGAAGTCTGTGAGAGAAGGTCCCGCCAAGGGTGCGCACCGGCAAAGAGCACGCAAGGGGTCACCCGCCAACATGGCTCGCTCACCGCGGGCCCGTCCCAACTCCTGTCCCACAGGCTGTGACACTTGGGGAAACCCAGGCTGCTGAGGGAAGGCATGGGGCAAACAGGCCAGCGCAGCACAACAGGTCTCAGGTGGGGATGAGAAGTGCACAGGCTCAGAAGGCGGAGCAGCCAAAACTCTGATGGGGTGGGCGTGAGGACTACACCAACTACAGAGATAGACTGGGCAACAGCGGCCTCCCACCAGGGCCTCCCTCCGACGGGTCCTTTCATCCAGCAGGTGGGCGAGTCTACTTGTTCATCCACACTCCAGGACTTGGCAACCTCTCCTCATGAAGGATCTTCTCCTTTGGTGCCAAACCCATTCAGCAGGGTGGGGCAGAGGTAGAGAGAAACTTCGAGAAGAGCTGGGTCTGGAGCCCGCAAGCTGGAGACTCCAGAGACCCTCGCTGTGCTTTGGAAGATGCAAATGCCTTCGAAGTCCTCGGAGGAAGCCACTCTTCTCAGGCCCAGGCTGAGAAAACTGTTGAGGAAAAGCGTGCAGGGGGGCAAGGAGAGTGTCCCCCAACTGCGGGGTACCTTAGCTGACAAACACCTTCTCTGTTGGGACTATGAGACAAGCCCGCCCCCCACTGCCCTGGCTTAGATGTCGTCTCCCTCAGTGCACCAAGTGGGAAAAAAAATCATCTTAAAGTGAACAATACAACCTCAAGTCTTTGCTAAGGACTCCACAAGTGCCACAATCGGCTTGACCAATGTGAGAAGGAGGAAGAAATAAATTTGGCTACAGTGAATACAGGTTTGGTTTTTTTTTGTTTGTTTTTCGTTTTTTGTTTTTTTTGAGACAGAGTCTCACTCTTGTCGCTCAGGCTGGAGTGCAGTGGCACGATCTTGGCTCATTGCAACCGCAACCTCCACCTCCTGGGTTCAAGTGATTCTCCTGCCTCAGCCTCCTGATTGGCTGAGATTAAAGACACCGGCCAACACGCCCGGCTCACTTTTGTATTTTTAGTAGAGACAGGGTTTCACCATGTTGGCCAGGCTGGTCTCGAACTCCTGAGCTCAAGTATCCACCCGCCTTGGCCTCCCAAAGTGCTGGGATTACAGGTGTGAGCCACCGCGCACAGCCTACAGATCCTCTCTTAACAGAAGTTTCTCTCAGGAGTGGCAGGACCCGAAAACATGTTTTTAAGCCCAGAGACACAATAAGTCTTGCAGTGTCAAAGATTGTATCTACAGGCCATAGGGTGTGACCAAATTTAAAAAACAAACAAAAATCAGCTAACAGGAACCCCAATCCTGAAACACCAAAGCTCAGTGGAGACATCAAAGCCCAGCTGACACAGAATACTGACATCCTACGAATGAATGACCAAATGCCCCAGAAATGGCAAACTGTCACAGGATTAAGTAGACCCCAAACTGAAATGAAAACGTTCAAAGCAGGAATTGAAGTGTGATCTACGGAACAAGACGTTGAGAGCCATTCACACGTAGGGCTACTGACTTGATAAAAGTTCAAGCCAAAAGCACTTGAATCGTCCCTGGGTTAATCCAATCCGAAAGGGCCGTGAGATTCCGAACACCTCAAAACGCACACGTGCCTGAAAATTCCCCAACAAAGCTGAGAAAATAAAAATCAACTGCCTGTTAGGTAAAACCACTTAATACTACGTATGATACGATTTAAGCACAGCCTATAGAGCACTTCCTCAATTGCACCTAATGATGAAAAAAAAAAAAGTTACCACATTTTGGCTGGGTCATTCCACAACACCTTTATCCCACCAGGATTATAAGTAAGCATTTTATGCACCCAAGTCCGTCCAATGCCACAGGCTAACTCAACCCATCCCATTCTTAATTCCTCGGACGCGTCTACCTGGCCTGCGTCCTGTTCCAAGTATTATTTTGCAGATTATACTTCGTAAAACCTCAACTTTCTTCGCCTTCTTCCTAAACACGAACCTTCCCGGAGTAAATTCACGCCGTAAACACACCCAGGGCTTTGTTTTACACACAGATTTCTCCCCCTGGTCCCGAGAGAGGTTGCTTTTCCTTCTGAATCCACCGAGGCCAACTCCTGCCATCTGGGGTCGCGGCTTCCTCCGCCGCAGCCGCCGCCGTGCGGATTCGCCCGGGTTCCGGGTGGCCCACGCCGGCCCGCGGCTCGCACCCCTTCCTGTCTCCGTCTGCCCACGGCGGGCGCGCGGCGCCCAGACAAAAGCTCGGGCCGTCGGGCCCACGGGCCCCGGGAGCGCTCCAGCCCCGAGGCCGAGGGTCCTGGCGCAACTTTGCGAACGCAGAAGCAGGAGGTACCGGCGCCCGCGGGGTCCGGGTGCTCCCGGGGCGGCCGGCACGCGCGTGGGCCCCGGGCGAGGGCGCCGGGGGAGGGCGCGGCGCGCCCCGCGGCCGCCGGCAACTTGCCCCGGGCCGTGGCTGGCGCCCGGCAGGCCCGCCCGACGGCGAGGCCCGGCGGCCCACATTGTCCCCGCGGTGCCCGATGGCCCCCAGCGCGCTCGCTCGGCCGCACACGCCCCCTGCCCGGGCCGGCTGCGGGCCTGCCGCGCTCCTCCACGCCCCGCTCGGGCCCGGCCCCGGCCGCCCCGCCGGCAGCCGCAGCAAAACTTTCTCTCATCGCGGCGGCGGCGGCGTCGCGGCCGCCCTCGGCGCGTCAGACAGGCGGTCGGGAGGTCGTGCGGCGGGTCCCTCCCTCAGCCCCACCCCGGGCCGCCGACCTGGTCCGGCTCCGATTCATAGTCGTCGTCCTCGGCGCTCACGGACATGGCCATGGCTCATGGTGGGCCCAGGCTCGCGCGCGCTGACATGGCTGGAGCGGCGCCGCCGCCGCCGCCGCCCGCCCGGAGCAGGCTCGGCTCGCCCTGGCTCGGGCTCGGGCTCGGGCTCGGGCTCCCGCTGCCGCGAGGAGGGAGCCGCGCCGCGCGCCTCGCACGCCCGCGCGGGAGGGGGCGGGGAGGGGCCGGCGGGGGAGGGCCGGGGCTCTCATGCATATGCATGAGGCGAGCCAGGAAGGGGCTGGCCCCCCGGGCGGGCGGGCCAATGGCGCGGCCGCGGCGCTGGGGCCGCACACAAAGGGAGCCCGGCCTGCGGTGACACGGGGGCGGGCCCGGCGAGGGCGGCCCCTCGCGGCCGGAGCGCGGGGACTGGGGCTGCGTGGGGGCGTGCCCCGCGCCCCGCCCGGCCCGGCCTGGCCCGCGCGCCGCGGGATGCACATGGGTGGCTGCACGCCGCCACCGCTGCAACAGGAAATGCGCGCCCGGCCTGGGGTGGGGTCTTTTGTGTGGTCCCGTGGGGCGCCTCGCGGAAGCCCGGGGGCGCCCGGGCCGTGGGGGACGACTCTGCACCCGACGCCAGGAGCGGGTCCCCAGGTCCCTTGCAGCAGGCACACGGGCTGCCGGATTTGCACTCGCTCCAGGACCAGGACCTGAAGCGCACGAACCCGGGAACCCCCGACCCAGAGCCTGCAGGACCGCCGGCCTGGATAAGCTCTGAGAGCCCAGTCTCCCCCGACGCGGGCGGTTGGGCTGGGCCGGCCTCCCGGCGCTGCACCTCCGGCACACGGGTTCGCCTTTGCAGGGTCAAGTAGTGCAGGCGGGAGTTCCGCTCGAGCCGCCTGATGGGGGCTGTCAGAACGCCCTGACTCTGCCCTGAGGTGGGCGCCCCACTCCCTTGGACAGGTACCGCCTCCTGAGTTGACCTCCGAAAGGTGGAGGACGTCGCAGGCCAGAACCCAGCTCTCCTAGGAGACTGGCTGCCCCTTAGGCTGGCTGGGAAGGTGTGGGTTTCTGAATTCTTAAGCTGCAAAGGTTCCTAGTGCTCACTCCAGCTGCAGCCCACTCCTGAAGAAAAGTGTTGCTAGAAATCCGGATAGATCTTCATTCATTCAAAAAAAAAAGTCTATCGGGCACTTAAGCCAGCAGCCTCTCTGAAAGAGCTCATGACCATGAGCTAGAACGACCAAAGCTGTTATAAGCATCAAAACCATAGCTAAACACAAGCTAAGGAGGACTTGGCATACATATCATCCACCTGTCCAAGGTAACACTAAATACGTACACCTGTACCTGTTCAGTTTCTCCATCTATACAAGGGGAAGAATTTACCAAGGGATGGATAACCTTCTGTAAAAAGATCAGAGGCTTTCCCAAGAATAAGCCATGAAATCAGGTGATAACGCTGCAATGGCCATCTGTTAGTCACGTCCAGGCCACTGGCCACGAAATCCAGTGAGAACAGAAGGGATGGGCAGGCTGGTCCCGGCCTGGCCTTTCAAAGAAGGCAGGCTGTGTGCCGGAGACCTTGTAAACAAAACTCAGGAGGCTCCTAGCAGAGTCGGCAAAAGTGAATAAGCAGGGATGTCAGTTTTACTGAGTGGATTTTAAAGTCTGAAATTTACACACCCACTATAGAAAAAATCCCAGTCGACTTGCTCTTTGCTGAAACATATCTGTTCTGAGTTTCTTTTCTCATTCTCCTCTCTTTTTTTTTGAGACAGAGTCTCACTCTGTCGCCCAGGCTGGAGTGCAGTGGATCTCGGCTTACTGCAACCTCCACCTCCTGGGTTCAATCGATTCGTGTGCCTCAGCCTCCAGAGTAGCTGGGATTACAGGTGGGCGCTACCACGCCCAGCTAATTTTTGTATTTTTAGTAGAGACAGGGTCTCACCATGTTGGCCAGGCTGGTCTGGAGCTCCTGGCCTCAAGTGATCCACCAACCTCAGGCTCCCAAAGTGCTGGGATTACAGGCATGAGCCACTATGCCCGACCATCACTCCCCTCATATTTTTCAGAATCTTCTCAAAGTTACAGCAGAAACAACAAGCAAAAGAATACACCCTAACCCCGCCACCCCATCCCGCATCACTCCATTCCCAAAAGTCTCAGCTTTTTAAAAGCCACCTTGATGGCTGGGCGCAGTGGCTCACGCCTGTAATCCCAGCACTTTTGGGAGGCTGAGGAGGGTGAATCACCTGAGGTCAAGAGTTCAAGACCAGCCTGGCCAACATGGTGAAACCCAATCTCTACTAAAAATACAAAAATTAGCTGGGTGCGGTGGTGCGCACCTGTAATCCCAGCCATTTGGGGGTGCTGAGGCAGGATAATCGCTTGAACCTTGGAAGCAGAGGTTGCAGTGGGCCAAGATTGTGCCACTGCACTCCAGCCTGGGCGACAGAGCGAGACTCCATCTCAAAAAAAAAAGGCTACCTTGTTGTCTGAAGGTTGTATCTGACCTCTTGCTGGCCACTCAGTAGGCAGCCTCTAAAGAAAGAGGAGGGCTCATAACATGCCAATCATGCTTCCACTTCGTTGTGATTGGTCAAGCCTACAGGGGTGCAGAGCCACCCAAATGACATAATACATCAAGAGAAATGTCTAGGCCAGGCACGGTGGCTCACACCTGTAATCCCAGCACTTTGGGAGACTGAAGAGGGTGGATTGCTTGAGGTTAGGAGTTCAAGACTAGCCTGGCCAACAGAGTGAAGCCCCGTCTCTACTAAAAATACAAAAATTAAAAGGTCATGGTAGCGCACACCTGTGATCCCAGCTGCTCAGGAGGCTGAGGCACAAGAGTCGCTTGAACCCAGCAGGCAGAGGTTGCAGTGGGCCGAGATCGTGCCACTGCCCTCCAGCCTGGGCAACAGAGTGATATTCTGTCTCAAAAAAAAAAAAGAGAGAGAGAGAGAGAGATGTCTGTAAGCAGGAATTCTTCTCGAAGGTTTTTCCCATTACCAATCAGGAGCAAAAGAATTATCTTGAGGTTGATTTCCTTTGAGGACTCTCAAAAGCTCACTTCTGAATTTAAGGAAGTAAAAAGACACAATTCTCAATTATCATGGCTCAAAGAGCGGAAAGGAAAAGTGCGGACAAACAAAAAAGTTGCCGCTAACACAAACTCCCTTCTTCCCTTTATATCATTTCAGAGATAGAAGGGGGCTCTCCTGACCCCTTCACTTCACAGGTGAGGAAATGAAGGCCTAAAGAAAATTAGGAAGTGGCTTTCAAGACCAGAGTCTCTTATATAACACCATCCAGAGAAAGATCTCCCTCCAGGGGCCCAGGCAATAACAGCAGCTTTAAGCATGTTTGAAGGGCCAGACCAGTGGTAAGTCTGCTGTAGACATGATCTCACTTATGCCTTTAAACAGCCCCATAAGGTGGGTACCATTGTTCACCCACTTGACAGATGAGGAGACTGAGGTGCATTGCCACGAGGAAGAGAAAGGACCTGGATCTGATCCCGTAGGCAATTGGCCTGGGCTCTTAACTGCACCGCTCCAATGCCTCATGCCAGAGACAAGGGAGGAGGATGCCAAATGAGGCCGGTGACAAACTCAGGCTGAAGCAGAAGAGAATTAAGTGTCCCTTACTACATGCTATAAATTCTGTATTCTCACTTCAAATCCAATTCCAAGGTGGATAGGTATCGTTTGGATAGCCAGGTTGCTGTCTGATCTGGCAAGGGCCAACTGTGGAACCAGGAAGCCATGGTTAGGACATGATAACATAGTGGGTTAGGACGTGATAACACTAGGAAGGCCACTGTCCTGACACCTCTTACAAATTCCTCTTTTGACACTTGCAAAATGCTTCTTCTCTATTTCCCTAAATCAAATTTCCTATAGTTAACTGGTGCACACAATTATCCAATATCTGTTTTGTATTAATAGTGTGCTGGACTACATATAAAATACAAATTATGCCAGCCCTTGCCCAACAGAATTGCCAACTTCAAATTTAGCATTTACACTGTGCTTTTGGGTGGCCCTCCCTCCCTCCCTCCGTCTGACCTCATCTTCTAGTGACCCTAAAAACTGAATCCTCTCCCAATTCCACTGGGCCGAGCCTTACTTATATTCTTAGAAAGAGCTCCCCAAAGCTGATGCCACCCAGCCAGTTGGATCCAGAACTTTCACCATGTGATGTGGAAATAAACAAAAACAGATGGAAGCCGAGTCCTCCTCCATCACAATTGTCACTCACGTCTCTGCTTTCTCTCTGGGTGTCGTGTACATTTCTGATCTGCCTATCAGAGAGTGAGAACCCAGAAATGACCCCTGGCTGCTGAGAGGTTTTGCCCAGACTCAGCCGTGTCAGGCAATGTGTGAAGGTGAAGGGAGGAGGGAAAACAGGAAGACGAGGACGCTTGGAGTTAGTCACCAGCCTCTCCATGCCCACTTCTAGGAATGGGCATGGGGAGGGCAGACTGGGCAGCGGCTGTCCCCGTGGACTCTGGTTTACCCAAGCAGAGGGACTCTCCAGCATGAAACCCCTTTCCTTGTGCCCATGTCACAAAGGCCACAGCTAAAGCTTGGGAACATCATTTTCCAGAGGCTCAGGGCAGAGAAACAGAACGGATCCTTTTAATGTCGAGACCAATGACGGGCTGGTACCCTCCTGGACCGATGGACACCATTTGTAAACATGCCCCTAAGGAGGGAACAGAAGTGACCCACGCCTGTAATCTCAGGCTTTGGGCATGGATCACTTGAGGTCAGGAGTTCGAGACCAACCTGGCCAACATGGTGAGACTCCGTCTCTATTAAAAACACAAAAAATTAGCCGCGCATGGTGACATGTGCCTGTAATCCCAGCTACTCGGGAGGCTGGGGCAGGAGAATCGCTTGAGCCTGGGAGGCGGAGGTTTCAGTGAGCCAAGATCATGCCACTGCACTCCACCCTGGGCAACAGAGCAACACCCTGTCTCAAAAAAAATTAACAGAACAGGAGGCCTGCATAGAGTTGCTTCCTACACAAGTAATATGCCTAACAAGCAATTGAGAATGCGAGCTTCAGTTATTTTACTATTATTTTACCATTTGTCTCTGCTCTTCAGGAGACTTGCCCCCCTTAACGGCAAAAGCAGAAGGTCTTTTGGAGAGTTATTTTTCTAACACAATGTAAATAAAAGGAACTTTCTAACCACTTAACATAGGATTCCAGGGCTACCTGGAAAAAACTGTAATTCGAACAGTGACAGTAGGACAGACCAGGGGCTGCAGTGATTTCTCTTAAGGAAATTCCTAATGTTACTTAATTGCTTTTTATTTTTCCCCTGGAGAGTTGTTCCACAAGCATTTAAAAACCACATATATTCATCATATGAGTCCTCTAAATAGACTAAGCTTTCTGTTAGGTGAGAATTCTTCTCCTAATTATGTCTCCTTACGTTACCAAAAACCACCCAATAAATATTTACATTCACTGGAAGATGTGTGACTGTGCACAGGATTTTTAAAAATTAACTAATTTAACAGGTGACTGGCATTGATCTGAGACATGTTTTTCCACCACTCACCCCATTCCCAATGCCTTTGCTGACATTTCCCTACCAAAATCCACGCTAAGGCTCAGCGAGGCAATTTGAACGACACAAGTGGGTTCACTTTATAAACCACCCCCACATAAAAACATGAGAAGCTAAATATATGTAAAATGCCAGACTAATTCTGGCCTATAATCAAGGCTTTGTAATTTAATGATTTTTTTTTTTGTAACAAGATAAAATCTCCCTCCTGGTTTGCTTCCTAAACAGAGCACCAATCCCATTGTCTAGCCCATCATCCTCCAAAAAAGGACCTTGGAGAAATAAGATCTAAAGTTCTGTGGACCATAGACTCCAAACAAAAGCCCAAATCCAAAGATTATTCAAAATGAGATGACAGGTTGGGCGCAGTGGCTCACGCCTGTAATCCCAGCTCCTTGGGAGGCCAAGACAGGCGGCTCACTTGAGGTTAGGAGTTCGAGACCAGCCTGGTTGACATGGTGAAATCCCGTCTCTATTAAAACTATAAAAAATTAGCCGGGTGTGATGGTGGGCATCTGTAACCCCAGTTACTTGGGAGGCTGAGGCAGTAGAATCGCTTGAACCTGGGAGATGGAGGTTGCAGTGAGCTGAGATGGCACCACTGCACTCTGCCTGGGTGACAATGAGACTCTGTCTCAAAAAAAGACAAAAAAACAAAATGAGATGATAAAGAAGACAGTAAACGGCTGGGCTCGGGTGGCTCATGCCTGTAATCCCAGCACTTTGGGAGGCCGAGGCAGGTGGATCACCTGAGGTCAGGAGTTCGAGAACAGCCTGGCCAACATGGAAAAACTCTGTCTCTACTAAAAATACAAAAGTCAGCCAGGCATGGTGGCACGTGTCTGTAATCCCAGCTACTTGGGAGGCTGAGGCAGGAGTAACGCTTGAACCAGGGAGGCAGAGGTTGCAGTGAGCCAAGATTGAGCCACTGCACTCCAGCCTGGGTGACAAGAGCAAAACTCCCATCTCAAAAGAAAAAAAAAAAGAGAGAGAGAGAGTAAAGAGGGCAAAATATGAATAAAATTATGACCACTGTTCATAGCAGTTTTATTCACAACAGCCACAGGTAGAAACGATTCAAATATCCATTTGATTTATGAATAAACAAAATGCAGTCTATCCCTACGATGGAATTATGATTCAGCCATAAAAAGGAGTGAAGTACTAACACATACTCCAAGGGGAATGAGCCTGGAGAGCATGATGCTGAGTACAAGAAACCAGACACAAAAGTCCACATATTGTATGATGCCATTTATATGAAAAGTCCAGAACAGACAAATCCATAGAGACAGAAAGCAGATTAGTGGTTGCCAGGGACCAGGGGAAGGGGAGCAGGCAGTGACAGCTGATGGGTATGGGGTTTCCTGTTGAGGGTGATGAAAATATTTTGGAACTAAATAGAAGTGATGGTTGTACAACATTGTGAATGTGTTAAATGGCAATGAATTGTTCACTTTAAAATTTTTAGGTTAGGTACGGCCAGGCGCAGTGGCTCACACCTGTAATCCCAGCACTTTGGGAGGCCGAGTTGGGCAGATCACGAGGTCAGGAGATCAAGACCATCCTGGCGAACACTGTGAAACCCCATCTCTACTAAAAAATACAAAAAAATTAGCTGGGGCCGGGCGCGGTGGCTCACGCTTGTAATCCCAGCACTTTGGGAGGCTGAGGCAGGCGGATAACGAGGTCAGGAGATCGAGACCACGGTGAAACCCCGTCTCTACTAAAAATACAAAAAATTAGCTGGGCGTGGTGGCGGGCGCCTGTAGTCCCAGCTACTCGGAGAGGCTGAGGCAGGAGAATGGCGTGAACCCGGGAGGCAGAGCTTGCAGTGAGCCGAGATTGCACCACTGCACTCCAGCCTGGGTGACAGAGCAAGACTCCGTCTCAAAAAAAAAAAAAAAAAAATTAGCCGGGCGCGGTGGTGGGCGCCTGTAGTCCCAGCTACTCAGGAGGCTGAGGCAGGAGAATGGCATGAACCCAGGGGGCAGAGCTTGCAGTGAGCAGAGATCGCGCCACTGCACTCCAGCCTGGGCAACAGAGCGAGACTCCGTCTCAAAAAAAAAAAAAAAAAATTTAGGTTAGGTAGATTTTACCTCAGTAAAAAGCACATACAGTCATGCTCTTGCAGAAAAAAGTTTTGGTCAATGATTGTGGTCCCATAAGATTATAATACCATATTTTTACTGTACCTTTTCTATGCTTAGATACAAAAATAGCTGGGCATGGTGGCTAACGCCTCTAATGCCAGCACTTTGGAAGGCTGAGGCGGGCGAATTCCTTGAACACAGGAGTTGGAGACCAACCTGGCAACATGGCAAAACCCCATCTCTACAAAAAATACAAACATTAGCTGGGCGTGGTGGTGCACATCTGCAGTCCCAGCAACTTGGGAGGCCGAGGAAGGAGGATCTCTTGAGCCTGGGAGTTTGAGGCTGCACTGAGCCATGATCATGCCACTCACTGCTCTCCAGCCTGGGAGACAGAGTGAGACTCTGTCTCAAACAAACAGAAAACCAAAAATACCTACCATAGTGTTACAGTTGCCTACGGTATTGATACAGTAGCATGCTGTACAAGTTTGCAGCCCAGGAGCAACAGGCTTTACCATACAGGCCAGGTGTGTAGAGGGCTATATCATCTAGGTTTGTATAAGGACATTCTATGACGAAATCGCCTAATGATGCATTTTTCAGAACGTATCCCTGTCATTAAACTACACATGACTCTGTGTGTGTGTGTGTGTGTATGTGTGTGTGTGTATGTGTGTGTGTGTGTGTGTGTGTGTTTCATCAGACATGTCTTCCCTAGGTTAGCTAATCTGGTCAAAAATGGAAACACAAAAAAATTATGCCAAAACTTGGAGGCCAGGTGTGGAGGCTCATACCTGTAATCCCAACACTTTGGAAGGCTGAAGCAGGAGGATTACTTGAGCCCAGAGAGCTTGAGACCAGCCTGGGCAACACACTGAGACCCTGTCTTTACAAAAAATACAAGAAAATTTAGCAGGCAAGGTGGCATGCACTTTTAAGTCCCAGCTACTCAAGAGGCTGAGGTGGGAGGATCATTTGAGCCCAACAGGTTGCGTCTGCAGTGAGCCAAGATTGTGACTGCACTCAGGCCTGGGTGAGAGACAGAGACCCTGTCTCAAAAAACAAAACAAAACCAAAAACAGGCACGGTGGCTCATGATTGTAATCCTAGGACTTTGAGAGGCTAAGGCAGGAGGATCGCTTGAGCCCAAGAGTTTGAGACCAGCCTGGGCAACATGGCAAGACCCCATCTATAAAAAAAAAGTTTTTTTTAGAAAGAAAAACTTGGAGATGAGAAGACTAACCCCCCTGCCCCACTACCCCCAGGTCTTTGAATAGATGTTCTTTTCTCTCCAACAGTTGGGGCATCTCCCTATGTCTCTATCATCACTCAAGAGAGATTTTAGGCCAGGGGCAGTGGCTCACACCTATTATCCCAACACTTTGGGAGGATTATTTGAATCCAGGAGTTTGAGACCAGCCTGAGCAACAGAGTGAGACCCTGTGTCCAAAAAAAAAACAAAACAAAACAAAAAAAAAATGCCTGGCACCGTGGCTCATGCTTGTAATCCCAACACTTTGGGAGGCCGAGGCGGGCAGATCAACCTGAGGTCAGGAGTTCGAGACCAGCCTGGCCAACATGGTGAAATCCTGTCTCTACTAAAAATACAAAAATTAGCTGGGCATGGTGGCAGGCACCTGTAATCCCAGCTACTCAGGAGGCTGAGGCAGGAGAGTCGCTCAAACCCGGGAGGTGGAGGTTGCAGTGAGCCGAGATTGCGCCATTGCACTCCAGCCTAGAGGACAAGGGCGAGACTTCGTCAAAAAAAAAAAAAAAAAAAAAAAAAAAAAATTAGCTGAGCATGGTAGTATGCCTGTAGTCCCAGCTATTTGGGAGGCTGAAGTGAGAGTACTGTTTGAGCTCAGGAGTCCCAGGCTGCAGTGAGCTATGATCACGCCACTGCACTCCATCCTGGGTGACCGAACAAGACAAGTGGCATCCAACAGGTAGTTTTTCGTTTTTTGTTTTTTTTTTTTTTTTTTTTAAAAAAAACCCTGTCTCTTAAAAAAAAAAAAATTAAAAAGAGTGATTTTAGGTCCTATTCCTGAAAGGTAACATGGTTAGAAACTATAGGCCCTAAACCCCGGGATGTGTTAAAACTAACCGAAACAAAGAGATAGTTCAATCACCTCTTAAATGAGCTGCTAACAGTCACTGTGGGGGTCTGATGGGCTCCGATGACACTTTAATTCCAATACACATGGCTTTTCTCTCCCTCTTTCGTTGCCTCCCTCCTCCCTTTCCCTGGCTGCTGCCATGGGCCTCTCTCTTCAGTTACCATTCTTGTTCTTCATTTCATGGATTTTCATAGATCCATCAAGACACTCAAAATAGAAAAAGCCTGACAAAATCTATTGTCACCATTTGAAACAGCCATTAACCAACTCCTTACTTTGAAAATCAACATTTAAAGGGCAAGAAGTGAAGCCCTCACGCTGCTGGCTTAGGAGGAACTGTTTTTAGGGGTAGCCCCAGTTGACGAGGAAAAACTCTGCGAAACAACGCCAGCTAATTCATACGGAATGACATTCTTCAAAGATCATTTTCCATCTCCTGATGAAACAATTTTTTTAATTTTAATCTTGTAGAGAGGGAGTCTCACTCTGTCACTCAGGCTGGAGTGCAGTGGTGCCAATGATAGCTGACTGCAGACTCAAACTCCAGGCCTCAAGCAATCCTCCCATCTCATCCTCCCAACTAGCTGGGACTACAGGCACAAGCCACCACACCAGGCTAATTTTTTTTTTTATTTTTTGTAGAGGCATAGTCTCACCTTGACTTCTAAAAATGCTTGCATTACAGGTGTGAGCTACCATACCTGGCCTGGCCCCAGTTATTTTTATGTATGTATGTACGTATATATGTATTTATTTATTTTTAACAGACAAAGTCTACTCTGTCACCCAGGCTGGAGTGCAGTGGCACAATCACAGCCCACTACACCCTCCAACTCCTGGGCTCAAGGGATCCTCCTTCCTTAGCCTCCTGAGGAGCTGGGACTACAGGTGCAAGCCACCATGCTCAGCTAATTTTTTAATACATTTTTCTTCTTTTTTTTTTTTTTTTTTTTTGAGATGGAGTTTCACTCTTGTCACTCAGGCTCGAGTGCGATAGCATGATCTCGGCTCACTGCAACTTCTGCCTCCCGGGTTCAAGTGATTCTCGTGCCTCAGCCTCCAGAGTAGCTGAGATTACAGGTGCCTGCCACCACGCCCAGCTAATTTTTATACTGTTAGTAGAGACAAAGTTTCACCATGTTGGCCAGGCTAGTCTCAAACTCTTGACCTCAGGCGATCCACCCACCTCAGCTTCCCAAAGTGCTGGGATTACAGGTGTGAGCCATCGCACCCAGTCTTTTTTCTTATTTTAAAAATTTTTTTTAGCATTAAAAAAATTTTTTTATAGAGATGGGGGTCTCACTATGTTGCCCCGGCTGGTCTCGAACTCCTGAGCTCAAGGGATCCTCCCGTCTCAGCCTCCCAAAGTGTTGGGATTACAGGCGTGAGCCACCTCGACTGGCCTTAAACTTTTTAAAAGTTCTGTAGAAACAGGTTCTCTCCATGTTGCCCAGGCTGGTCAACAAATAACCCTCCCGCCTTGGCCTCCCCTCCCAAAGTGCTGGGATTACAGGAATGAACCACTGCGTCCAGCTTCCAATATTATTTTTCTTTTTATGTTCAGCAGTACATGTGCAGGTTTGTTATATAAGTAAATGGTGCGTCGAAGGGGTCTGGTGTACAGATCATTTTGCCACTCTGGTAGTAAGCACAGCAATACCCAATAGGTAATGTTTTTTGATCCTCACCCTCTCCTGCCTACCTCCACCCTCAAGTAGATCTTAATTCTTTTTTTTTTTTTTTTTCTGAGACGGAGTCGTGCTCTGTCGCCCAGGCTGGAGTGCAGTGGCGCGATCTCGGCTCACTGCAACCTCCACCCCCCGGGGTTCACGCCATTCTCCTGCCTCAGCCTCCCAAGTAGCTGGGACTACAGGCGCCCGCCACCACACGCCCGGCTTTTCGTATTTTTAGTAGAGACGGGGTTTCACCGTGTTAACCAGGATGGTCTGGATCTCATGACCTCGTGATCCGCCCGCCTGGGCCTCCCAAAGTGCTGGGATTACAGGCATGAGCCACCGCCCCCGGCTGATCCCAATTATTTATACTGGGCTCAGGCTCTGTTTTTTTCTTTTTGAACACAGGGTCTCACTCTGTTGCCCAGGCTGGAATGCAGTGACACGATCTCGGCTGACTGCAATCCCCACTGCCCAGGCTCAAGCAATCCACTCACCTCAGCCTCCCAAGCAGCTGGGACTACAGGCACGTACCACCACAACCGGCTAATATTTGTTTGTGTGTGTGTATTTGTTTTGTAGAGACAGAGTTTCGTCATGTTGCCTAGGCTGTTCTCAGGCTCCTGTGCTCAATTGATCTTCCCGCCTCGGCCTCCCAAAGTGCTGAGATTAAGATATGAGCCACAGCACTGGTCTCAGGCTGTGATCTTGAAGCTCAGGGGTAAAGGGAGTTCGCAAGTTCTTTAATCTTTAAAATGGAAGTAATGAACTCCTTTACCACAAGGAGGCGCTGTAAATAAATTGGTGAACAGTGGAATGTCGGGTCTTTTTTTAAGAGATGGGGATTGGCCGGGCGCGGTGGCTCACGCCTGTAATCCCAGCATTTTGGGAGGCCGAGGCGGGCGGATCATGAGGTCAGAAGATCGAGACCATTCTGGCTAACACGGTGAAACCCCGAGAATACTAAAAATACAAAAAATTAGCCAGGCGTGGTGGCGGGCGCCTGTAGTCCCAGCTACTCAGGAGGCTGAGGCAGGAGAATGGCGTGAACCCGGGAAGCGGAGCTTGCAGTGAGCCGAGATTGCACCACTGCACTCCAGCCTGGGCGACAGAGCGAGACTCCGTCTCAAGAAAAAAAAAAAAGAGTGGTTCACATGTGTCCCAGCTACTGGGAAAGCTACTTGAGCCCAGAAGTTCGAGGCTGCAGTGAGCTATGACTGTATCATTGCACTGAAGCCTGGGTGACAAACTGTGACTCCATTTTTCTCTCTCTCTCCTTTTTTTTTTGAGACAGAGTCTCGCTCTGTTGCCCAGGCTGGAGTGCAATGGTGTGATCTTGGCTCACTGCAACCTCCGACTCTCTGACTCCCAAGTTCAAGCAATTCTCCTGCCTCAGCCTCCCAAGTAGCTGGGATTACAGGCACGTGCCACCACACCCAGCTAATTTTTGTATTTTTAGTAGAGACAGGGTTTCACCATGTTGGCCAGGCTGGTCTTGAACTCCTGACCTGAAGTGATCCACCAGCCTCGGCCTCCCAAAGGCTGGGATTACAGGCGTGAGCCACCATGCCCACCTGTCTCTCTTTTAAAGAGACAGGGTCTTGCTGTTCTCACCCTGCCTAGAGTGCAATGGTGTGATCTTAGCTTAATGCAGCCTCTAACTCCTAGGCTTAAGCAGTTAGTCCTCTTGCCTCAGCCTCCCAAGTAGCTAGCACTTCAGGTGTCAGCCACCACACCTGGCTCCTGATGACATTATTGATACAGGAAAGAATGACCAACAAGTGCTGAAACCATCCACAAATGGCCAAGGAGGCAGGCAAGGAGGGGGCCAAGGCACCACCACCCAGATTCTCTGGAGCAAGGAGAGAAGAATAACTGAATAATGGGATATCAGACTTCCATTGCCTTAACCAACAATTATATTTACTTTAACCAAGCCTTTAAAACATACCCAATTTACAGAAGTTGCAAGAACTAAAGAACAAGCTAAATGACACCACAAGACACACTTGGACAAATGCACAGAGCAGGATATTCTATGGGACATGTGGCTCTTTGTTTTCTACAAATCATGTCCTGAGAAAAGTCCGTATTAAAAGAGAGAATTAAGAACAGGTTCAGGCCAGGAATGGTGGGTCATGTCTGTAATCCCAGCACTTTGGGAGGTTGAGGCAGGAGGACCACTTGAGCTCTGGAGTTCAAGACCAGCCTGGGCAACATAATGAGACCCTGTCTCTACAAAAAAAAAAAACACAAAAAACTTAGCCAAGTGTGGTGGTACACACCTATAGTCCCAGCTACTCGGGAGGCTGAGGTGAGAGGATCACTTGAGCCCAGGAGGCAGGGTTGCAGTGAGCCAGTATCATGCTACTGTAGTCCAGCTTGGGTGACAGAGCGAGACTGTCTTCAAGAAAACCCCAAAAAAACCCAAAGAAAGAGATACTCCTTCCCATGCTGGCCCCACACCCAGCCATCACCTGTCATCTTGTCTCATAAACACTAGCAGAGAAAAAAGAGAATCTAAATGACAAGAAAAAAATGCTCTTTATAAGTGAGAGGTTTTTTTTTTTTTTTTTTTTTTTGAGATGGAATCTTGCTATGTCGCCCAGACTAGAGTGCAGTGGTGTGATCTCGGCTCACTGCAACCTCCTGAGATGGAATCTTGCTATGTCGCCCAGACTAGAGTGCAGTGGTGTCATCTCGGCTCACTGCAACCTCCACCTCCCGGGTTCAAGCGATTCTCCTGCCTCAGCTTCCCAAGTAGCTCGGACTACAGATGCACCACCATGCCCAGCTAATTTTTTTTTTTTGTATTTTCAGTAGAGATGGGGTTTCACCATGTTGGTCAGGCTGGTCTTGAATTCCAGACCTCAAATGATCCACTGCCTCAGCCTCCCAAACTGTTGGGTGGTGTGAGCCACCGCGCCCAGCCGATGAGAGTATTTCTGATTCTCTTCATCCTGCTTTCCTGATGAGATGTTTCTGTTCATTGGTGGCGGAGGTCAGTGATTTAGAGAAGGTTTGCACCTACTTTCTTTTTGTGTAATTAAGACTCCCCCCTTCATCCTTCCCAACTTTGTAACATGAAGCAAAAACAAGTGATGAAAATATTTCACCTGTCTAAACCCAACCTTGTCCCTTTTCCAATAGGTCACCTAAATTTGAAGGACAGATTATCTGACAACATCGTTTGGTTGAACATACATCCATCTTCCTAACAAAGCCAAATTTGAGAAAGAAATCGGGGGTGGGGGCGGGGAATGACAACTTATTCCTAATGTCAATGATCAAATGTCCTCCTTTAATGTGGGAAATACACAAAGTCTAAAGGATAAGCCATTGTTCCAGAAATAAAACCATGGCAACGCCAAGCAATCGGTTATAGTACCTGCCTGGCTTTCTAATTACTCCAAAGGCCGGAGCCCTCAAGATCTCAATTGCTTTCCAAGAACTTATCTTAGGGTTTTTTTTTTTTTTTTTTGGAGACAGAGTTTTGCTCTTGTTGCCCAGGCTGGAGTGCAGTGGTGCGATCTTGGCTCGCCGCAACCTCTGCCACCCAGGTTCAAGCGATTTTCCTGCCTCAGCCTCCCAAGTAGCTGGGATTATAGGCACCCGCCACCATGTCCAGCTAATTTTTTGTATTTTTAGTAGAGATGGGGTTTCATCACGTTGGCCAGGCTGGTCTAGAACTCCTGACCTCAGGTGATCCACCTGCCTCGGCCTCCCAAAGTGCAGGGATCACAGGCGTGAGCCACTGCGCCTGGCCTGTCTTAGGCATTATTAATGCAGCCAGCTGAGCAGGTTATCACACCAAAAAAGAAATCCTTGGCCACTGACTTTAATTACAGGTTATGTCAGCTGACTGTAGTCTTGAAGTTCCAATAAAATGGTTCTAAAACAGACAGTGCTGAAAAATTCCAGGTGACGTAAGATCTTTCTAAGTCTAGTGGGACAAAAGGGGATGCCTAAATTTGTTTTTGTTCTTTTTGGGTTTTTTGTTGTTGTTGTTTTGAGACAGAGTCTTGTTCTATCTCCAGGCTGGATGGCCAGGCGCGACCTCGGCTCACTGCAACCTCCGCCTCCCGGGTTCAAGCAATTCTCCTGCCTCAGCCTCCTGAGTAGCTGGGATTATAGGCGCCCGCCACCACGCCCAGCTAATTTTTTGTATTTTAGTAGAGACAGGTTTCACCATGTTGTCCAGGATGGTCTCAATCTCCGGACCTCATGATCCACCCGCTTCGGCCTCTCAAAGTGCTGGGATTACAGGCGTGAGCCACCGCTCCTGGCCTTCTTAGTACTCTTCTAATGAGCATTCGTTTAACATCTGGCGGGGACTGGGACACAGGAGTTACATAAAGAGCAAGTGAGTCACAAACAGGACTCAGAAGCATTTGGAGTACAGGTGAAAGACAACAAAGACATGAAACTAATTGAATACGGCCTCATCTTTCAGAAGCTCTGGGAAAATCTTGCTATTGACTTCATTCATTCAACAAGTATTTCCTGGGCCCTTGCAATCTAGGAGCAGTTTGCGTTGACAGGATGCAAAAATGGATAAGGAAAACGTTATTGGGTCGGGTGCAGTGGCTCACACTTGTAATCCCAGCACTTTGGGAGGCCAAGCGGGGCAGATCACCTGAGGTCAGGAGTTCAAGACCAGTCTGGCCATGGTGAAATCCTGCCTCCACTAAAAATACAAAAATTACCTGGGCGTGGTGGTGGGCGCCTGTAATCCCAGCTACTCAGGAGGCTGAGGCAGGAGAATCGCTTGAACCCAGGAGGCAGAGGCTGCAGTGAGCTGGGACTGCGCCATTGCACTCCGGCCTGGGCAACAGAGCAAGACTCCATCTCAAAAAAAATAATAATAAAACATTATTAAGACAAGCTCCATGCAGTGAACCGAGATCGCGCCACTGCACTCCAGCCTGGGCAACAGTGCAAGACTCCATCTCAAAAAAAAACAAAAAACAAAAAAAACATACCAAAGACAAGCTCCAGTCTCAAGACGCTAGTGGAGGCTCCGTTCAGATTATGTCCAGTCAACCAAAATGCAGAGTAGGCCGGTATTAGGCCCTATGGCCAGGTGCAGTGGCTCACGCCTATAATCCTAGCACTTTGGGAGGCTGAGGCAGGCGGATCTCTTGAGCCCAGGAGATAAAGACCAGTCTTGGCCGGGCGCGGTGGCTCACGCTTGTATGAGGGGGGATCAGGAGGTCGAGGTCACAGGTGAAACCCCGTCTCTATAAAATAAAAAATTAGCCGGGGTGGTGGGGGCTATCTCTACTAAAAAAAATACAAAAATTTAACTGGGCATGGTACTGTGTATCTGTAGTCCCAGGTACCTGGGAGGTTGACATGTGAGGATCCCTTGAGTCTGGGAGGCGGAGGTTGCCGTGAGCCAAGATTGCGCCACCGCACTCCAGCCTGGGTGACAGAGTGAGACCCTATCTCAGAAAAAAAACAAAAACAACAAAAAAAAAACAACAACACCACACACACACACACACACACACACAAACACAAGATGCAGAGTAGAATGCAGAAGTGCAGTGGGCAGAGAAGTGTGGAAGCGCGTCAGCCAGGATCTTGGCAGGAATAGGATGGCACCAAGGCCCCCTCACACTGAGGCATAACGGAGAGTTTAGCAGAGGTTTGATTGACAAAACGTAAACAGGGCTAAGGGAAAAGAGCCATGCCTCGATGCAGCCAAGCCCAGGGACAGTGAGGAGCTGTTTCCTCCCCTTGGCCAATGGGCAAGGGGAGGGAACAGTGACCAGAAACAGAGAAAAGTTGAAGAAGGCCACACGATAGAGATGTGGTCTGCCATAGATGGAAACACTCAACCTGCAACGATCCCACAGGCAGGAAGCTGGAGAAATCAATACCCCGCCTCCCTCTCCTCCCACCTTCCCCTCTCCTGCAGGTGCTTCCCACAGGCTGAGCCCAACCAGAGGCCAGAGAGGCAAGGAAGCCCCTTGCAGCAGTCCATAAGGAGGGTGAGGCGGCTGGGGAGAGGCTAAGGTGCAATTGGAACACGTCAGCTCAGGAGGCTCCCTGGTGAGGAGGGAACTGGGTTGGGGCTGGCATGGAGAGGATTTCTACATGGGAGAAATGGGGAAAAGGGCACTCCGAGAAGGGAAGAGTGTAAGCAAAGACAGAGGCGGGCTGGTTCAATGAAATCATGGAGGAATTTGGTTCCCCAGCAATGAAAGAAGATGAGAGGAAGTCAGGAGAGTCTGAGGCACAGCGACACATGGCCACTTGGGCACTCAAGGCCAGGTTGACGAGCCGGGAGAGGCTTTTAACAAAGATGGAGACCGGGCGTGGTGGCTTACGCCTGTAGTCCTAGCACTCTGGGAGGTGGGAGGATCACTTGGGCCCAGGAGGTCAAGACCAATCTGAGCAACACAGTGAGACCCCATCTCTACAAAAAAACACAAAAATTAGCTGGGCGTGATGGTGCACACCTGTGGTCCCAGCTACTTGGGAGGCTGAGGTGGGAGGATCCCTTGAGCCCGGGAGGTCGAGGCTGCAGTGAGCCGTGATTGCGACACTGCACTCCAGCCTGGGCAACAGAGCAAGACCCTGTCTCAGAAAATAGAAAAAAACTTTTAAAAATAAAAATAAATAAAGAAGATGGAGAATCACTGAAGGATTGATAACAAGGGTTGGGGGCTCACTGTATCCACCCCCAAAATTCATATGTTGACGTCTGAGCCCCTAGCACCCATATGATTGTTGTCCTTATAAAACGAGGAGATCTGGGCACAGACCCTTACACAGGGAAGATGAGGTGAAGACCCAGGGAGACCACAGCCACCTACAAGCCAAGGAGAGAGGCCTGAAGCAGATCCTACCACAGCCCCAGATGGGACCTGCCTGCCAACACCTTGACCTTGGACTTCTGGCCTCCAGAACTATGAGGCAGTACGTTTCTGTCGCGATCCTTTCTTATGAAGCCCTAGTCGACTAATACACAAGGGAGTGCTGTGATGGGGTCTAAACTTCAGGAGGTTACTTTGACAGCTGGGAGACTAGAAGGGACTGAACCTGGTGGCAAATGGGCGACACCGGTTTGAGGATGTTGAAAAGCATTCTGGGATCGAGTTTCCAGAAAGAGGTGAGGACACTAACCCGAAGTCGCCCTGTAAATTCAACACCTAGGGGCCATCCCTGACACCTCCCCTCGAACCAGCAGTAGAAGCATCCCATTGTCCTATCAGTGCTGCCTCCCAAATATATCTGGGATCCAACCTCTTCATTGCCATGGTCACTACACTAAACTGATCCTCTGTTATGAGACCTTCAGCAACAGCCTCCTTGATGGCCTCGCCCTCACCAACTGTCCCAGCTTCACACTATTCTGTCTTCAAAAACTTTCCGTCGGGGGCAGTGGGAGGGGAGAACGGGGGGTGAGTGTTAAACAGGGCCAGGGTTCCGGGGCTTCTGTTTGGGGTGATGAAAGAGTCCTGGAGATGGTGGGTGGTGATGGCTGCACAACATATTGAATAATAATAATGCCACTCAACTACGCACGTAAAAATAGTTAAAATGATAACTTTTTTTTTTTTTTTTTTGATTCTTGCTTTGTTACCCAGGTTGGAGTGCAGTGGCGTGATCTCAGCTCACTGCAACTTCCACCTCCTGGGTTCATACAATTCTCCTGCCTCAGCCTCCTGAGTAGCTGGGATTACAGGCATGCGCCACCGCGCCTGGCTAATTTTTGTATTTTTAGTACAGACAGGGTTTCACCATGTTTGCCAGGCTGGTCTCGAACTCCTGACCTCAAGCGATCCACCCACCTCAGCCTCCCAAAGTGCTGGAATTACAGGCGTGAGGCACCATGCCCTGCCTGAAATGGTAACTTTTATGCAACAGATATTTTACCACTTTTTTTTTTTTTTTTTGAGACAGAGTCTTGCTCCTTTGCCAGGCTAGAGTTCAGTGGCACAATCTTGACTCACTGCAACCTCCACCTCCTGGGTTCAAGCTATTCTCCTGCCTCAGACTCCTGAGTAGCTGGGATTACAGGTGCCCGCCACCTCGCCCGGCTAATTTTTGTATTTTTAGTAGACAGGGTTTCACCTTGTTGATCAGGCTGGTCTTGAACTCTTTTTTTTTTTTTTTTTTTTTTTTTTAGTAGAAACGGGATTTCATCATCTTGGCCAGGCTGGTCTTGAACTCCTGACCTTGTGATCCACCCACCTCAGCCTCCCAAAGTGCTGGGACTACAGGCATGAGCCACTGCGCCCGGCATTTTACCATAATTAATAAAAATCACCGACCGGGTGCAGTGGCTCACTCTTTTAATCCCCACACTTCGAAATACTAAGGCAGGCAGAGCACATGAGGTCAGGAGTTTGAGACCAGCCTGGCCAATATGGTGAAACCCTGTCTCTACTAAAAATACAAAATTAGCCAGGAGTGGTGGCAGGTGCCTATGATCCCAGCTACTCGGGAGGCTGAGGCAGGAGAATTACTTGAGCCCAGAAGGCGGAGGTTGGTACTGAGCCAAGATTGCGCCACTGCACTCCAGCCTGGGTGACACAGTGAGAATCTGTCTCAAATAATAATAATAATAATCACAAAGCCAAGCATGGGGGTGCACACCTGTAGTCTCAGCTACTCGGGAAGCTGAGGTGGAATGATCTCTTAAGCCCAGCAGTATGAGGCTACAGTGAACTATGATTGAGCCACTGCACTCCAGCATGGGCAACATAGTGAGACCCCCCCATACAAAAAATAAAATTAGCTGGGTGTGGTGGTGCACGCCTGTGGTCCCAGCCACTCAGGAGGCTGAGGTGGGAGGATCGCTTGAGCCCGGGAGGTGGAGACTGCAGTGAGCTATGATCGTGCCACTTGTACTCCAGCCTGGGCAACAGAGCAAGACCTTGTGTCAAACAAAAAAAAAAGGAAAGAAACACAAGAGGGAAAGAAGGAAAGAAAGAAAGAACTGGGGCATCCTTTTGCCACCCATATTTTTCTCTCAACAGGATTTTTCTGCTGTTGATGTTGTATACAAGATTATTTAGAAGCAGCAGAACATTCTCTGTGGGCATTTGTTGATTGGAGGTTTTTGTTGACCTCCCAAGAATTTGCCAGACTCCAGACTCCATGAATGACTCAGACGTCAGGAGGAACACGCTTGGGATTCCAGATCGGAGGCCCAGGTTTCTCTTCACATGGTTCCCCCTCACCGAACCCTCCAAGGATCAACTTGATTCTCCTGCCTTTCTTTGCTCTCCTGGGACCCACATCCTGGCCCTGCGGCTTCCATCGCGGCCTCCTCCCAGCATGTTGAGCTGCGCGCTTCCTGTTGGGGAGCTGCTCTCCCACAAGCCTTTCACCAGACCCATCCTGCCCTCAGCACTGGACATCTGACACCCTTGGCCTTTGACACCCTCTCCTCCTACCCTGACCCAGTGGAGAACCCCATGGTCTCAGTGGCCTCAAACCCCCAGGGGCACATTCTCAGGCAAACCATCACTCTCCTCTGAAGAGCCTAGGACTCCTCCCTTCTAGGAGGAGGAAGAGATAAAAAAGAAGCAGCTTCTTTTTTTCTTTTTTTTTTTTTGAGACGGGGTCTTGCTCTGTCGCCCAGGCTGGAGTGCGGTGTCGTGATCTTGGCTCACTGCAAGCTCCACCTCCCAAATTCAACTGATTGTCCCACGTCAGCCTCCTGAGTAGCTGGTATTATAGGCATGCGCCACCACGCCCGGCTAATTTTTTGTATTTTCAGTACAGACGGGGTTTCACCATGTTGGCCAGGCCAGTCTCGAACTCCTGACCCGCCCGCCTCAGCCACCCAAAGTGCTGGGATTATAGGCGTGAGCCATCGTGCCTAGCTAAAGCAGCTTCTTAAACCAGTCCCCACCCCCAAACCCCCAGGAAATGCCAGCCCATTTCAGCACGGCCATAACTATTGCAAAGAAATTAAGTCATTCAGGCCCTTGCTGGCGATTAAGTTTTGCACAAGCAAATAATAATTTGGGGATGGGAAATGCCTCTAAACCATTCAGCTCCTTCCCCTGCTCCCTGCTCCTCTTGTGTCCTCGATTTCTATCAAGAACATCAAAAGCCTTCTGGGTGGGCAGATTCAGGGTTACTTTTAAACCATAATTACGAAAAACTAGAATAGCAACCACTGATTGATGGCCCACTCTAGAGGCATTTTACAGACAGCATCTCACCACAGCCCCGCAAGAAAGGCGCTGTTAGCCCCTTTCACAGATGAGTAAACTGAGGCTGAGACTTGCCCAAGACGACACAGCTAGTCAGTGGCGAAGGAAGCAGTCCACCCACAGGTGCATCTGACCCCAAAAATGCATCCGAGTAGTGCAGAGAATGACCTGGGAAGCTTTTATTTATTCATTTTTATTTATGTATTGGTTTTTGTTTTCCAAGATGGAGTCTTGCTCTGTCGCCCAGGCTGGAGTGCAGTGGCGTGATCTCAGCTCATGGAAACCTCTGCCTCCCAGGTTCAAGCAATTCTCCTGCCTCAACCTTCCGAGTAGCTGGGATTACAGGTGCCTACCACCACACCTGGCTAATTTTTTGTTTGTTTGTTTGTTTGTTGGTTGGTTGGTTTTGAGACAGAGTTTCGCTCTTGTTGCCCAGGCTGGAGTGCAATGGAGCGATCTCGGCTCACTGCAACCTCTGCCTCCTGGGTTCAAGCAATTCTCCTGCCTGAGCCTCTCGAGTAGCTGGATTACAGGCATACACCACCACGCCAGATAATTTTGTATTTTTTAGTACAGACAGGGTTTCTCCATGTTGGTCAGGCTGGTCTTGAACTCCCGACCTCAGGTGATCTGCCCGCCTCAGCCTCCCAAAGTGCTGGGATGACAAGTGTGAGCCACCGTGCCTGGGCTTTTTTTTTTGGTATTTTTAGTAAAGATGGTGTTTCACCATGTTGGCGAGGCTGGTCTTGAACTCCTGACCTCAAGTGATCTGCCCGACTCGGCCTCCCAAAGGGCTGGGATTATAGGCACGAGCCACCGCGCCCGGCCGGGTTTTATTTTTTTCTTTTTCTTTTTATTTTTTTGAGACAGAATCACACTCTGTCACCCAGGCTGGGGTGCAGTGGAGTGATCATAGGTCACTGCAGCCTGCAGCTCCTGGGCTTAAGTAATCCTCCAGCCTGGGCCTCCCAAAGTGCTGAGATTACAGGCATGAGCCACCGTACCTGCCCCTGAGAAGCTTTTATTTTTTAATGAGACCAAGACTCACTCTGTCACCCAGGCTGGAGTGCAGTGATGCAATCTCAGCTCACTGCAACCTCCACCTCCCAGGTTCAAGTGATTCTCCTGCCTCAGCCTCCCAAGTATCTGGGACTACAGGCACCTGCCACCATATCTGGCTAATTTTTGTATTTTTAGTAGAGATGGGGTTTTACCATGTTAGTGAGGCTGGTCTTGAACTCCTGGCCTCAAGTGATCCACTGCCTGGGCCTCCCAAAGTGCTGGCATTATAGGCGTGAGCTGCCACGCCCGGCCCTGAGCAGCTTTTAGAAAGTGCAGATCCCAGGCCCACCCCAAGCCTACTCAATGGCTATGTCAAGGGCGGGGGCCAGGAAGCTGTATTTTTTCACAAGTCCCCCAGGTGAAGCTGATGCCACCAGCCTGGGGACTGGTCCTCATTATAGCACATGGCCTTCCTGGGAAACTACAGGACCCTGAGTAGGTGGCAATACACGACAGCCATTATTGCCAGCCTCCTCCACCTCAACTGCACAGCATCAGCTTCACCACTGCGGGCCGACAGGACTGAGAGCGGGGCAGGGACCCGCCGGAAGCACTCGGGGCCTCTCTCACTGAATCACGTGCCTCCCCTTCAGGGAAAGGCTGTGTGTCACTCCGGAGGGACCCCAGACGGAGCAGGCCTCTGGAATTGAATGGACCAACTTTGGAGGAAAGGGGAGAGAGACAAAGCAGAAGCAAAGGTCACAAGGCATCGAGGGTATGTTGCTTCCTCCTGTGGTTCCTGTGTGGCCCCAAAATGTCCCCATAAGGAAGCTGATCCAACAGCTACTGATGAGGACTGTCTCCATGCCCCCATCAGGGTGCTTGTCCTCCACGCTCCAGCCTCTCTGCTCCCATACTCCAGAAAAATTGCCAATAAATGAAATTCAAGTGGCAGCCTGGTTTGGCCACTAGAGATAATGAATGAAGAAGCTGGCAGGGTCCACAGGCTGGCTTGCTAGCCAGAGGCAGTCATGGCTGAGTCCTCCATCCTTCCTCAGTTTCCTCCTTTGGGAATAAACCAGCAAGCCAGCCAGTAGCCATGTCTGGCAGCTGAGCCAGGGGTCAGCTCACTAATAAGGCCGAGGTCAGAGGCCAGGCCTCAAATAAGCTCCGTTCCCTCGCCCAGCCTGTAAGGTCACAGACGGGCCCCCACCATCCTGCCCGTTGGTCATAAAAGGAAGCAGCCGGAGTGTAGACAGATCAAAACAAATCCTACACCACTCGTGGAAACAGCCAATCGGGCGGACGGTGATGGATGGTGGCTCAGTAGCATCTTGGATATGAAGGACACCGCATCAGAAATGACCTCACAGCACCTAATCAGTTCCAGAAAAGGGCTTTGTTCTCCTGGAGGCAAGGTGGGAGATCAAAGCATTTTTTGCTAATCATCACTTAGCATTAATTACTTGTTAGGTAACCCAACCCAGATCAAATACCACTCCCTACCTCGCATCCTGAGGGCCTCAGTGAGCACCCTTGATCTTTCACCCCAACCTGCATCCAATGGGAGGAAGCTGCAACCTGGGAACCCAGAGACCCCAGGCGGCCCAGGCAGTCAGTCGTTTAGTTCCTTCTTCCTTTCCTGTTAACTTTTTAACCCCACTAGCCAGGAAACGCATAAACATAGCAGGGGCCTCCTTCCCCGCTCTCCCCGCCACATATCACTGGTTCCTCACCGTGCAATGACAGAAACCTGCACATCTGGGGTCCAATGCCTTTCTTCTCCTAAGGAAGTGGCCTGAGGGGCACTGCTGCACCTCTCCGAGCTCTGTGCTTCCTCAGCTGCACTGGGGCGATAACACCCTCCATCTCCCAGCCTCATGGGAAGGGTAAAGTCAAACACACAAACTGCATCTGGAAGCTGCTGCATATACTGGGGAGTGCCCAGGAGTTTCAGCTGAGCTGGCGGTCATTTATTTTCAGGGCTCGGTGGTGGGCCCAGGGTATTCATTCTCCTGCTTCACACCATTTTGTGGCTCTGAAGTTATTTACTTCCTTATTTTTTAAGTATTTATTTATGACCGGGCATGGTGGCTCACGCCTTTAATCCCAGCACTTTGGGAGGCCGAGGTGGGCACATCACCTAAGGTCAGGAGTTCGAGATCAGCCTGGCCAACACGGTGAAACCCCGTCTCTACTAAAAATACAAAAAATTTGCCGGGTGTGGTGGTGTGCTCCTGTAATCCCAGCTATTCGGGAGGCTGAGGCAAGAGCATCACTTGAACCCAGGAAGCGGAGGTGGCAGTGAGCCGAGATCGCGCCACTGCACTCCAGTCTGGGTGACAAGAGCAAGACTCCATCTCAAAAAAAAAGTACACCTGAAGAAGATAATCAAAGAATTATGCAGAAGAGCACTGCTCAACAGAAATAACAGAAGGTAAGCCAGGCACTGTGGCTCCCGCCTGTAATCACATCGCTTTGGGAGACCGAGGCAGGTGGCTTGCTTGAGCTCAGGAGTTCAGCCTTGGCAACATGGCAAAACCTCATCTCTATCAAAAATACAAGAAACTAGCCAGGCATGATGGCATGTGCCTGTGGTCCCAGTTACTCGGGAGGCTGAGGCGGGGGGATCACTTGATCCAGGGAGGCAGAGGTTGCAGTGACCTATGATTGCACCACTGCACTCCAGCCTGGGCAACAGAGTTAAGACTCTGTCTAAATAAATAAATAAAAGAAATAGAAGGTGAGCCACATAGGTACTTTTGAGTTTTTTTGTTGCCACATTTGAAAAGGTAAAAAGAAACAGTGAAATTAATCTGAATAATCATTTTGTTTCAACAATATATCAAAAATATAGTCATTTCAACTAGAGTTGCCAGATTTATCAAATAAAACTATAGTGCATCCCCCCAGGCTGAAGTGCAGTGGCGCGATCTCAGCTCACTGCAACCTCCACCTCCCAGGTTCAAGCGATTCTCTTGCCTCAGCCTCCTGAGTAGCTGGGATTACAGGCGCCCGCCACCATGCCCAGTTAATTTTTGTATTTTTAGTAGAGACGGGGTTTCGCCATGTTGGCCAGGCTGGTCTCGAACTCCTGACCTCAGGTGATCTGCCCACCTTGGCCTCTCAAAGTGCTGGGATCACAGGCGAGAGCCACTACGCCAGGCCTGTAATGTGTTTGAAATTGACCAGGCTGCCCAACATGGCAAAACTCTTATCTCTACTAAAAATACAAAAAATTAGCTGGGCATGGTGGTGGGTGCCTGTAATCCCAGCTACTCAGGAGACTGAGACAGGAGAATCGCTTGAACCCCATAGGCGGAGGTTACAGTGAGCCGAGATCACGCCGCTGCATTCCAGCCTGGGTGACAAGAGCAAAACTCCGTCTCAAAAAAAAAAAAAAAGAAGAAAAAGAAAAGTGTTTGAAATCTGTTACAGCACACTTTTTTCTTTCTTTCTCCTTTTTTTCTGAGACAGGGTCTCATTCCATTGCCCAGACTGAAGTGCAGTGGTGCAATCACAGCTCACTGCAGCCTCAAGCTCCTGGGCTCAGGCGATCCTCCTGCTTAAGCCTCCCAAATAGCTGGGACTACAGGCATGCACTATCATGGCTGGCTTTTTTTTTTTTTTTCTTTTGGTAGAGATGAGGTCTCATTATGTTACCCAGTTTGATCTTGAACTCCTGGGCTCAGGTGATCCTTCCCCCTCAGCTTCTGGAGTAGCTGGAACAACAGGCATAAGCCACCATGCCTGGCTTCAGCGTTTTTTACAATAGCCAAAAAAAAAAACAAACCAAAAAAATCAGAAATTAACAAAATACCTCTTGGGGCTACTGAAGTCACAAATAATATTTAGAGTGCACTAACCTCAGGTCAGCCCTTGTCTGAAGGGTTTTGCATGCCTTATCTCATTTAGTTCTGACAACCACTGAAGAAAGTCTTGGTATGACCCATTTTTATAAACAAGGAAAGTAAGGCTCAGGACACTATGTAACTTGTCCAAGGAAGTGGTGAAGCTGTGTGGAGGCAGATGGATGGTACAGAGATGACCTGATACATATGTATCCCACCTAGGACCGCCTTTGGAAGGGTGCTCACCAAAACTGTTTTCTCTGGATGGTGGACTTTGAGGTGAGCACTGGTTGAAAATTTGGCCTCTGCTGCCAAACTGACCGATCTTTGTGTATTTGGCTGTCCTAACGGGTGACTTGACCTTTTGAAGCCTCAGTTTCCTCCTCTGTAAAATGAGAGTCACAGCTGTCTACCCCACAGAGTTGCTGAGGCATAAATAAGGGCTGTAGAGGTCCAGACAACAAACTGCTCCTACAAAGTCCTCAACAATACAGCCATTATTCCTCTTCCTCATGTCCTGGTCCTTTCCCGTTTGATTAGACATTTTTATTTTATTTTATTTTATTTTTTATTTTTTTGAGATAGAGTCTCACTTTGTAGCCCAGACTGGAGTACAGTGGTGCGATCTCTGATCACTGCAACCTCCCTCCCCAGGTTCAAGCGATTCTCTTGCCTCAGCCTCCCAGGTAGCTGGGACCACATGCGTGCACCACCATGCTCGCATTTTTTGTATTTTTAGTAGAGACGGGGTTTTGCCATGTTGGCCAGGCTGGTCTCAAAACTCCTGACCTCAGGTGATCCACCCGCCTCGACTTCCCAAAGTGCTGAGATTATGGGCGTGAGCCACCACGCTCGACCAATTATACATTTTTATGTTGAGCATCAATCAGTTTTACACACTGAGAAAAAGTTCCTTTCAAAAGAGGAGAAGACAGCCCATGAAGCAGCTAAAGGAAAAGGGAAAAGGAAGGGAAGAAGCAAGGGAATGAGAGAAGGAGAGACAGAAAATCCACCTAACCACAGGAAAAGGTGAGGCGTCAGCGCCCCCCAGTTTTCCAAGCGACCACCAGGCGGCACCGTTCGCAGTTCCCACAGCTAGGTAAAGCAACCCCCTTTAAAAAACAAAAACACAGAACGCATCACCAAAATCCTTCATTTTAACTGGGGTGCCTTCATCTCAGGAAGCCCCATAGCTACCCAAAAAGTCGCCGACATTCACCCTGCAGGAGGTGGGAAGCGGCCACCCGCTGCAGGCAGGCTGCGTCTTACCTTTGGAGTCTTCTTTGGCCAAGTCACCACAGGGACCCCAGTGATAGCCAGACTGGGGTCATCATCCGCGTGCTCCTTCAGGACGTTCTGTGGCCAAACAAAGCATCCATATTAGCCCAGGGGGAAGGGGAGGTCTCTGAAGGGGGCTGTACGGCAGACAGCAAGGATCGCACTCCACAAAGTCAACGCCTGGCCCTTGACTCCACCACCACCCACGCATTCAATAGAAACCAAGTCACTAGGGTCCCCTGGGGCCCACGAAACATACTACGTTCCCCTCTGCCCTCTACAAAATTTTTTTTAACAAAGCAAATCACGTACCTCCCTGTGACTTCCACGTATGTATCACCCATGATCACAGTTAATGACACTTAGCACTTGCCCAGAGCGTCGGGGACTCACATACAAATTTTTTTTTTTTTTTTTTGAGACAGAATCTTGCTCTGTTACCCGGGCTGGAGTGCAGTGGTACAATCATAGCTCACTACATCCTTGACCACCTGGCTCAAGTGATCCTCATGCTTTAGCCTCCTAAGTAGCTGAGACCACAGGTGCATGGCACCCTCCCTGGCTAAATTTTTTTTTTTTTTTTTGAGACAAAATCTTACTCTGTTGCCCAGGCTGGAGTGCAGTGGCGCAATCTGGGCTCAAGCAACTTCTGCCTCCTGGGTTCAAGCGATTTCCCTGCCCCAGCCTCCCGAGTAGCTGTGAATGCAGGTGTGTGCCACCACGCCAGGCTAATTTTTGTATTTTTAGTAGAGACAGGGTTTTGCCATGTTGGCCAGGCTGGTCTCCAACTCCTGACCTCAAGTGACCCACCTGCCTTGGCCTCCCAAAGTGCTGGGATTACAGGCGTGAGCCACCGCGCCCAGCCATAATTTTTAAAATTTTTTGTGCAGACAGGGTATATGCCATGTTGCCCAAGCTTGTCTCAAACTCCTGGCCTCGAGGAATCCTCCCTCCTCAGCCTACCAAAATGCTGGGATTACAGGAATAAGCCACTGCGCCTCATTTAATTCCTACCAAGCGCTCTGGGAGGGCTGGGCGGTGGCACTGCGGATCCTCTAATGTTCACAAATTTAACTACGCATTCAGGGAAGCACACAAAACCAACTGCCAGACCTTGACGCCTTCATAGAGCCATGACTCCGTCCTTTACTCAGCTTGCTACATGTACCCTAACCCTGCTGTGTGATGACATGTAAATGTTTTTTGCAACATGGGCCCTAAATACAAGAAGATGCTTGATCTAGTCTGACCGAGGATGGAGTCATGTGGCCAAATGGTGGCAGAAAAATGGGCTGCGTTGGATGGACTGCCAGGCTGCGTGGCAATCTCCCACGAGGCACACTGTGTTCACTCCTCGGCGAGTAGTTTGAAGGTTCTTCAAAGGGAATTCTCACTCTATCAGACTTTGGCCTTGTGTGGCTGGACTTTAGAACCTCATCCAGGTATAAAATGCTACCCAGCTGAATTATCTAACAGCTAACTTATAGGGGAGGTTACCAAGGCTCAGAAAGGCTCACAGGACTTTAGTGCTGCCCCAGACTATGAAGACAGACCCCCGGAACCCCACTCTCTGGCACCAGACTTTCTGCCCCAGGACCACCCACATAAGGTTTTTTTTTGGCTACATCCACACATCCACAGCACCCCACAAAAAAATGTGTTTAACCACACACAGACCTATCACTGGCTCATTCTGATCCTGGACCACGGATTGTTGAATTCTACAAAAATATTTTTTCCAGACATTTAAGAACAGAATAAATCATACAAAAGCACTTAGCAGGAAGAGCAGAAGCGCTCAGGAGACAAATGAAGGTGAAGATTATTTTAATTCACCTCTCCTAATTCACTTCACTAGAAATGACTCCAGCTTACTTCCAGTTTACTCTGCCTATTTTCCTATTTTTTTTTTTTTGAGACAGGGTGTGACTCTGTCACCCAGGCTGGAGTGCAGGGGCACGATCTCAGCTCACAGTAGCCTCAAACTCCTGGGCTCAAGTGATTCTCCCACCTCAGCCTCCCCAGTAGCCGGGACCACAGGTGCGTACCACCAAGCCCGGCTAATTGTATTATTTGTACAGATGGGTTCTCACCATGTTGCACAGGCTGGTCTTGAATTTCTGGGCTCAAGCAAAACACCTGCCTCAGCCCCCCAAAGTGCTGGGAATGCGGGTGTGAGCCCCCCAAAGTGCTGGGATTGCAGGTGTGAGACCCCCAAAGTGCTGGGGTTGCAGGTGTGAGCCCCTCAAAGTGCTGGGATTGCAGGTGTGAGCCCCCCAAAGTGCTGGGATTGCAGGTGTGAGCCACTGCAGGCCTATCGTACTTTCCTGATCATAATTTGCTTGCATGATTTTTCTTTGTGTGTGTGTGTGTGTGTGTGTGTGTGTGTGTGTGTGTGTGTGACTTTTCAAGATGTGGCTGTTAACCTGAAGAACTTCCTCCTTACCCCACAGGAAACAGCAAACAGCACAGTGGTCAAGAATGCTGGCTCTAGAACTGGCCCCAGGGTCAAATCCCAGTCCCAGCACATACAGCTTCCCCAAAGTCCCATAGTCAATGTCAACGATTTGTAAATGCTATTTATAAAGTGTCTTTATTCACTGCTGTATCCCCAAAGCCTCATATAATGACTAACCTAGAGTAGGCTTCCAATAAACAAAGTTGGGTTTTTTGTTTTTTTTTTGAGATGGAGGGTTACTCTCTCGCCCAGGCTGGAGTGCAGTGGCACAATCTTGGTTCACTGCAACCTCTGCCTCCCAGGTTCAAGCGAGTCTCCTGCCTCAGCCTCCCAAGTAGCTAGGATTACAGGCATGCGCCATCACCCCTGGCTAATTTTTGTTATTTTTAGTAGGGACGGGGTTCCACCATGTTGGCCAGGCTGGTCTCAAACTCCCAGCCTCAAGTGATCCACCTGCCTCGGCCTCCCAAAGTGCTGGGATTACAGGCGTGAGCCACCGCACCTGGCCCCAGAGTTTTTATAAAATAAAGCCACAAATACCAAAAGAGGGACAGTCTACAAAATGCCTGAACAGATCTCCTCAAAACTGTCAAGGTCATCAAAACAAGGAAAGTCTAAGAAACTATGGCAGCTAAGAGAAGATTGATGAGACTAAATGTAATATTGTACCTTTGGTGGGATCCTAGAACAGAAAAAAAAGTAAAAATGGCCTAACTCTGGCTGGGCGCAGTGGCTCATGCCTGTAATCCCAGCACTTTGGGAGGCCAAGGCGGGTGGATCACTTGAGGCCAGGTGTTAGACCAGCCTGAGCAACATGGAGAAACCCCATCACTACTAAAACTACAAAAATTAGGCCAGGCGCGGTGGCTCACGCCTGTAATCCCAGCACTTTGGGAGGCCGAGGCGGGCGGATCATGAGGTCAGGAGATCGAGACCATCCTGGCTAACATGACGAAACCCTGTCTCTACTAAAAATACAAAAAATTAGCCGGGTGTGGTGGTGGGCACCTGTAGTCCCAGCTACTTGGGAGGCTGAGGCAGGAGAATGGCATGAACCCAGGAGGTGGAGCTTGTGGTGAGCAGAGATCGTGCTACTGCACTCCAGCCTGGGCAACAGAGCCAGACTCTGTCTCAAAAAAAAAAAAAAAAAAAAAAAAAAAAAATTAGCCAGATATGGTGGTGTGTGCCTGTGGTCCTGCACTCCAGTCTGAGAAACACAGTGAGACTTTGTCTCAAAATAAATAAATAAATAAATAAAGATTTTCCTTCTCTTTAAAAAATCATTAAGAACAAATGAGCTTTCCAGAAATACACTCAGGTTTAGCCAGAGACTTCCCATTCCCCCCTGCATGTGGGCCCCAAATGGCTGGGGGAGAAGACTGTCACTTCCACAGGACATTTCAGCCACTTAGTCCAATCCCAAACTCTAGGATTGGGTACCAAATTCAAGATGTAACCGGACTGGAACAATAGGGAATGGTGAGGCCTGTGACAAACTGGAGAACACATGGCTCATTTAAAAAGGGGCAAGGCTACCCAACTCCAGCTTACCTCCTATGGGGATGAAAAGCCCACCAGATCTTTAATTTTTCAGAAGAAATCAAAGATGCAGAGTTTTATTTGAAGTCTCTGCATTTTTAAATGTTAGCAACTAACTAAAACTTTAAAAAAAACCCACTGTGAGTGAAACATCTGTGTGCTGGTTTGGCCCATGGGCCACCAATTTGCAAACATGGCTCTGCATATGACTGAAAGTAAAAGTAATGCCCGCCCCCCTTTGTTTTCTTTGAGTTTCCTTCTTAAATGTCTTACGATTTCTTGTCATTTCAATATCAGATTGAAGTCTAACTCACAAGCATTGAGGTAGAGGCCTCTTTAGAGGGATATTTAGTTACAAAAAGTTATTACTGCAGTTCTAAGTACTAGACATAATTAACAAATTAATAATAATAAATAATACATTTTTAAAGACTCTTAAAAAAACAGAGAGTTGCCCAGGCTTGAGTGCTGCGGTGTGATCACAGCTCACCACAGCCTCGAACTCCTGGGCTCAAGTAATTCTCCCACCTCAGCCTCCCAAGTAGCTGGGACAAGAATGCACCACCATGACCGACTAATTTTTTAATTTTTTAGTAGAGACAGGTTCTTGCTATGTTGCCCAGGTTGGTCTCAAATTCCTACGGTCAACTGATCCTCTGGCCTCCTAAAGTGCTGGGATTACAGGTGTGAGCCACCACACCCAGTCAATAAAATTTTTTTTCTTTTTTTTTTGAGACAGAATCTTGCGCTGTCGCCCGGGTTAGAGTGCAGTGGTGCGATCTCGGCTCACTGCAGCCTCTACCTCCCTGGTTCCACCGATTCCCTGCCTCAGCCTCCTGGGGAGCTGGGATTACAGGCACACACCACCACACCCAGCTAATTTTTGTATCTTTTTTTTTTAGTAGAGACAGGTTTCACCATGTTGGCCAGGCTGGTCTTCAACTGCTGACCTCAGGTGATCCACCCACCTCGGCCTCCCAAAGTGCTGGGATTATAGGCGTGAGCCACCACACCCGGCCAATAATTTTTTAAATTACAATTGTTCTTGGTAAGCCTGGGCAATATAGCAAGATCCCATCTCTACAAAAAAATTTAAAAATTAGCTGGGCATGGTGGTGGGCGCCTGTAGTCCTAGCTTCTTGGGGAGATTGAGGTGGGAGGATTGCTTGAGCCCAGGAGTTTGAGGCTGCAGTGAGCTATGATCACACAACTACACTCCAACCTGGGCGAAAGAGGCAGACTCTGTCTCTAAATAATAATAATGGCCAGGTGCGGTGGCTCACACCTGTAATTCCAGCACTTTGAGAAGCCAAGGTGGACAAATCACCTGAGGTCAGGAGTTCGAGACCAGCCTGGCCAACATAGTGAAACCCCATCTCTATTAAAAATACAAAAAAATTAGCCAGGCGTGGTGGCACGCGTCTGTGGTCTCAGCTGCTCGGAAGACTGAGGCAGGAGAATCACTTGAACCCGGGAGGCAGAGGTTACAGTGAGCCAAGATCGCACCACTGCACTATAGCCTGGGTGACAGAACGAGACTCCAACTCAAAAAAATATTAATTACTTAATAATAATTAAAAATAAAAAGAATTTTCCCCAAGTGCCCTGAGCCCAGGATCTCACACTCACACCTCCCGTTTCCCTCTGTGTGTGGCCCCCTGCGGCCACCAGGGGGCGCCCTGGGCTCTGTCCCTCAGGGAAGAATTTTCATTTGAGTATGACAGGCTCCAGGAAAAGAAGATTATTCTAATTGGAGATTTCATCTCTGAGAAATAGGTTGTGCTGGAGGGAATCATGTCACTGGCTTCCCTAGGCCCTGCTTGAATTTATACACTCCCTGGGGCTCTCAGAAGCACAGATATAAGGAAGGCTGGGTGCCCTCACCAGCTCAGCCCCCTAAGGGTTACACCCTACACGCCTGTCCCCTCCGAAAGTCCAGGGCAGGTTTTCAAACAGAAAGATCCAACCCTGGGACCCTTTCTGCTGGAAATTGCCCCGTACTGGACCTGATGAGATAACCACAGACAAGGGATGGCTGGGCCTGGGTGGCCCCTTATGCCAACTTCTCTCAAAGAGATCATTAGTTAACAATGGATTCGGGTCCCACTGCTTCCTAGGCTGGGGCTTTAATAATCAGAAACTCCCTCCATGCCATGACTAAAAATATCCCACTGTGAAAATAAGGCAGGCATCAGGGAAGAATCGCCATCCACCGGCCGGCAAAGGGAGGTACAGCTTGGGGAACTCCTGCTCTGGGGAACCAGCACCCTCCGGGGTGCCCCCTTCTATGGGCAAAGACACCCGCCAGGCGTCAACGCACCTGGGGTCTCTCAAGTACCCTCCCTCCATCCCAGCCCCACCGTCAGTGAAAACCCATCTGAAGTAGCTTGAATTGTGTCCCAAAAAATATGTGTTCAGGCCAGGCACGGTGGCTCCCGCCTGTAATCCCAGCACTTTGGGAGGCTGAGGCGGGCGGATCACTTGAGGCAAAGAGTCCGAGACCAGCCTGGCCAAAATGGTGAGACCTTGTCTCTACTGAAAATACAAAAATTAGCCAGGCATGGTGGCACATGCCCGTAGTCCCAGCTACTCAGGAGGAAGAGGCAGGAGAATTGCTGGAACCCAGGAGGCGGGGGTTGTGGTGAGGCGAGATCACGCCATTGAACTCCAACCTGGGCAACAGAGCAAGATTCCATCTCAAAAAAAATTTTTTTTTCAAGGTGAAATAATCCTGAATTTAGGGTAGACCCTAAACCCAATGTCAAGTGTCTTTATAATAAGAGAGATTTGGACAGAGACATAAAGAAGAAATCTACAAGAAAATGAAGGCAGATGGGTGTGGTGGCACACGCCTGTAATCCCAGCTACTCGGGAGGCTGAGGCTCGAGAATTGCTTGAACCCAGGAGGTGGATGTTGCAGCAAGCCAAGATCACGTCACTGCACTCCATCCAGCCTGGGCCACAGAGCGAGACTCTGTCTTCAAAAAATAAATAAATTAAATACAAAGACCAAAAAAAGAAAAGAAAATGAAGGCAGAGACTGGAGTGATGCAGCCACAGCCAGGGAATACCAAGAGCTGCCAGAAACCAGAGGAGGCCCGGAAGGATTCTCTTCTAGAGACTGTGGAGCGAGGACAGCCCTGCTGACTCTTCTATTTCTGACTTCTGGCCCCCCAGGACTATTAAATAACATACTTGGTTTTGTTGTTGTTGTTGTTTTTGAGACAGAGTCTTGCTCTGTCACCCAGGCTGGAGTGCAGTGGCACAACCTCAGCTCACTGTAACCTCCGCCTCAGAGGTTCAAGCGATTCTCCTGCCTCAGCCTCCAGAGTAGCTGTGATTACAGGCGCGCACCACCATGCCCTGCTAATTTTTTTGTATTTTTAGTAGAGATGGGGTTGCACCATGTTGGCCAGGCTGGTCTCGAACTCCTGACCTCATGATCCACCCGCCTCAGCCTCCCAAAGTGCTGAGATTACAGGTGTGAGCCACCGTGCCTAGCTGAGAGTGTAATGATTTTAAAAAGCCAACTGCACTGGTGATCTGGGCTTTACACCTCACTGTTCTACCTGTCAGTAAGACCCAGGAGAGGCCGCATCAACGAACAGGTGTGTTCCAGGGTTGGGAATTGACGACCTCAAGAGAAAAAAGCTGTGAACACCTTCCATGATCATGCGTTTCACAGGCTCGCACATTTGACCCTGCACCGGCCTGTTTTCATTCTATGGTGTCTGAAATTTTTGGCTCTAGTTTGCTGAGCTATTAAAGGCCCTGTGCTAAGGTGTCACTTCATGGAGTCCTCATGACCACAAAGCTGTATTCCAAGTACTCCATTTTACTGCATTCCCCAAGAGCATTCGGCTGGTTAGCAGATGACACAGGGATTCGGTCTAATGCAGAACTTTTGGTCTTCAAAGAACACCTGGCCACACACTGGTTCACACCTGTAATCCCAGCACTTTGGGAGACTGAAATAGGCAGATGGCTTGAGGCCAGGAGTTCGAGATCAGCCTGGCCAACATGGCGAAACTTCACCTCTACTAAAATATAAGAATTAGCTGGGCGTGGTGGTGCATGCCTGTAATCCCAGCTACTCGGGAGGCTGAGGCAGGAGAATCGCTTGAACCCAGGAGGCGGAGGTTGCAATGAGCCAAGATCACACCCCTGCAGTCCAGCCTGGGCAACAGAGAGAGACTCGGACTCAAAAAAAAAAAAGGTATCACCTGGCTGAACGAGGTGGTTCACACCTGTAATCCCAATCCCAGCACTTTGAGAGGCTGAGGTAGATGGACTGCTTGAGCCCAGGAGTTTGAGACCAGCCTGGGCAACAGAGCAAGACCCCCATCTCTACCAAAAAAAAAAAAAAAAAAAAACTTAAATGAACTGAGCATGGTATCGCATAGCTGTAGCCCCAGCTACCTCGATCACCTGAGCTAGGAAGTCGAGGCTATGGAGAACTGTTATTGCGCCACTGCACTCCAGCCTCGGTGACAGAGCAAAAGACTCCGTCTTGGAAAAAAAAATAAAAATTTTTTTAAAAAAAGGAAATCGGGTTTTTCTGTGGGTTTTTTTTTTTTTTTTTTTTTGAGACAGAGTTTTGCTCTTGTCACCCAGGCTAGGGCGCAATGGCGCAATCTCAGCTCACTGCAACCTCCACCTCCCAGGTTCAAGTGATTATCCTGCCTCAGCCTCTCTAGTAGCTGGGCCTATAGGCGTGTGCCATCACGCCCAACTTATTTTTGTATTTTTAGTAGAAACGGGGTTTTGCCATGTTGGCCAAGCTAGTCTCGAACTTCTGACCTCAGGTGATCCACCTGCCTTGGCCTCCCAAAGTGCTAGGATTACGGGCGTGAGTCACTGCGCCCAGGCTGTGGTGTTTTTTTTTGTTTGTTTGTTTTTGAGACAGGGTCTCACTGTCACCAAGGCTGGAGTACAGTGGTGCAATCACAGCTCACTGCAACCTCAAACTCCTAGGCTCAGTAAATCCTCCTGCATCAGCCTTTCAAGTAGCTGGGACTACAGGCGCATGCCACTACATCTGGCTAATTTTTTGTTCCTTTTGTTTTGTTTTGTTTTTGTAGAGTCGGGGTCTCACTATATTGCCCAGGGTGGCCTCAAACTCCTGAGCTCCAGTCACCCTCCCACTTTGGCCTCCCAAAGGGCTGGGATTACAGGTGTGAGTCACTGTGCACAGCCTAAACAGCAATCTTTAACCTGGGGGGCGGGATGAGGGGGCTGCTGAGAGGTGAGAAGGGGGAAGGAAAGAGAAAGGGCAGGGGAAGTGTGGGTAGCTAGCCAAAGCCAGTCTGGCTCACCTTTAGCTGCAACCTATGTTCATGGCTTCATTGTTCCTTAAAGTAATTCAGTGACACAGGTCCCTGCTGTTATGCCCATATCACAGTGAGGACACTGCAGTTTCACCCAAGGGTAAGCGCTTCAGAATGGCCAAAGAATCACAGAATCTGGTCCCCAGAAGGACAAAGCACATCCTCATTTTACATACAGGTAAACAGAAAGGTGGACTGGCTTGCCCAAGGCCACACAGCGAGTAGCTAAGAGCAGAAACCAAACTTGAACTCCAGGGTCTCCTGTGTCCTGAGTTCTTGTCCTTCCCATCTCATACAGGCCAATATCTTGGCACTTCCATCACAGTAAGTATCTATATTTATTTATCATTTATGTTGAGACAGGGTCTCTGTCTGATGCAATCATAGCTCACTGTAGCCTCTACCTCCTGGCCTCAAATGATCCTCCTGCCTCAGCCCTCTAACGCTATGCAGTCTCCCAGGTAGAGGTGCACGCCACTATACCTGGCTAATTTTTTATTTTTTATAGACATAGGATCTTGCCATGTTGCCAAAGTCAGTCTCAGACTCCTGGGCTCAACCAATCCTCCTGCCTCAGTCTCCCAAAGTGCTGGCATCACAGGCATAAGCAACATAGCAAGATGTAGTCTCTAAAAATAATGAAAAAATTAGCTGGGAATAGTGGCACATGCCTGTAGTCCCAGCTACTTGGGAGGCTGAGATGGGAGGATTGCTTGAGCCTGGGGGGTTGAGGCTGCAGCGAGCTACGATTGTGCCACTGCACTCCCAGCTGAGTGACAGAGTGAGGCCCCCATCTCAAAAAAAAAAAAAAAAAAAAAAAACCTACATTACAGTGAAATATCTAGAATAAGTAAATCCACAGGACAGAAAGCAGATTCACAGTGAAGAGGGTATGGGACATGGCAGCTCTTAGGTACGGGATTGTCCACAGTGATAAAAAGGTTCTGGAATAAGATAGTGGTGGTGGTTACACACGATTGTGAATTGTTGGCTGGGGCGGTGGCTCATGCCTGTAATCCCAGCACTTCAGGAGGCCAAGCCAAGATTACCTGAGGCCAAGAGTTGAAGAACAGCCTGGCCAATGTGATGAAACCCCATC